>NW_027185797.1:1189879-1224599 GCF_028583685.1 Petaurus breviceps papuanus | reverse complement strand
TCCTTTCCTTTCCTTTCCTTTCCTTTCCTTTCCTTTCCTTTCCTTTCTCTCCCTTCCTTCCTTCCTTTCTCTCCCTTCTTCCTTCTTCACTCCTTCCTCCCTCCTCCTTCATTCCATAGTGTTGAAAATAAAAAGCATCCATAAACCATTTAAATAATGTGGTTGGATCTGGGAGCTATGTCAGGCTTCAGCTGTTGAGATTTTTAGGGACTCTAAATTGAGCCTTTGAGTGTTGCTGTGGTAACTGGTATTCATAAAGAGAATCGTAGCTTTTGGGGTGGAAGGGACCTTCCCAGTCACCTTGTCCGACTCCTGTTGGTTCATCTTCAGTGAGTTTTTGGCATGCTGAATTCTCAACGTTTTCATTTGAATCTGGCTTAAAAATAAAACAGCCTGGGATTTTTCAAGGCTTACTGAAGCTGATATAACAGCATATTTCCAAAGCAGGCAGACTGATCTCCAGACTTTAGAATTATTATTTAGAGGAAGGATGTGGGAGAGTAGGGTGGGGTGGGGGTGGGGGAGACTTGTATCAAGCTGTTTCCAGTTAGACGTCCTTAACTGGTGAACATGGAAGTGTCATACTTAGGACTCTTATTATTCTTGACCCTTTTCAAATCCATATCTTATTGCTCATATGGTGACATGTGGCCCTTTACAGAACTTCAGAATAAGCAACCAGCCATCCAGGAGCTCTGAAATTATTTTATCGTTGGCAGGATTTGCTTTAATTTCTCCAGCTTAAGCTCAGAGGATCGTGGAGGCATATCTCCTTCTTTATTGTAGAGTTTCAGGTAATCGTGGAATACTTATTCATCCTTTCAATACTAGATAAGGCATTACTTTCTTTTTTCCTAAGTGCATAATTCTAGTGTAGCTAGCTTTTTTATTTACCCTAGTGGGGACAGGGAGAACATGGCTAGAACTTCTTAAAATCTGGGGTTAGGAAAACAAAAACTATTAGCAGGTAGCTAGGTAGCTAGAAGGTTGGAGATTTCCTATTTCATTTCTTTCTTGGTATAGCTGCTAATGAGCTGAATTGTGAATGTTAGCAAAGTTGGACAAAGAAGGAAGCCAAGTAACCCCATAGAGTGAAGAATTATTCTCTCAATAAATGAAGAGTGTTTTAGAATTGAATGAAAAAGTAAATGTGGACCAAAGATTCCTTTCTTCTATCTTTGTTCCTATTAAAGACTGAGGGTCATCCAAGTATAGCTGTTTGTTTTGTTTTATCCCTCTTTCTTAAAAAAAAAAAAACCTATTCCCATCAGGCAGAAGGCCAACCAGCTGGATTTAGACCCCAGGGACCAGGAAGATGGCCTAGGGCCAATGACCTTTGATTTGTTGAAAGTACTCTCTGACCTTGCTCTGGGAAATCATTTCTTGGCTATATTAGAATTCCTTAAAGGACTGACAGGTAACTTTGTAGGGAGCTGACTGTGAGAGTGGTGGAGGGGTAGAGGAACTGACCAAAGTGAGAGTTTGGGAGTTTAGATGGACAGTGGGCCCCTTTTAACTGAGGAGTAAAGATGACTGCCCCCAAACTCTGTGTGTCTATAGAAGGCAAATGAGAGGGCTGCTGGTTGTGGTCTTCTTATGGACGGGACTCAGTGACATGTTAATGATGCCTTAGGTTGCTTTGAAGGATAAAAGAATTTTGGTTTAGAATTTGAGGTAGTATTAGAAAAAGCATGTAGACTTTTCTGTGTGGGCTATTCTTGTTGACTCCCCAAATTCCAAGGGTTCTTAACCTGGATGAGGCAAGTGGGAGACTGAATTTTTTTAAAAAGTATTTTGAGTACTGTATTTCAGTGTAACTGGCTTCTTTTATAATTCTACATATTTTATTTTATGTGCTAAAATCCATAATTCTGGGACAGTGAGGTAGCACAGTGTGGATATAGCATCAGCCCTGAAGTCTGGAGGACCTGAGTTCAAATTTGACCTTAGACATTTACTAGCTGTGTGACTCTGGGCAAGTCACTTAACCTCATTGCCTCACCATTCTCTTCTTCCCCCCAAAAAAGAGAAAAGAAAAAAATCCATTATTCTGAGAAAGTGAATATAGGCTTCACCAGACACTGCCAAAGGGGTCTAGGACACAAAAGAATTCAACAGCCCCCTGATCTTAGTTTTCAGTGGTCTGTGTTGGCAGAGAAAGAAGGACTCAAGGTCCTTGAAAAACTGAAAATCAAATGAACAACCAGCAGTTTCCTCTGTGGCCCCTTCCACATCTGCATGAGGCTCCTTTGACTTTTGGTTCTGTTTTAATTATATGAAAAAATGATGAAAGAAACTGATTTTGGTTTTACTGGTTTTGCTCTGCATGACAATTCACATGTATTTATTAATCACCTCCTATGTGCTAGATGGTGGCATATGCAGACAAAAGGGATGCAGTTCCTTCCCTTGAGCTTATGCTTTAATGGGAGAAATACATAGGCTGATGGGTATGTACAAAATAGGGGAGGGAGGAGCAGAAATAATAAGTAAAAAGTGTTTAAGCTCCTGCTATGTGCCAGGCACCAGTGCTAAGCTCTGCAGGTTCAAAAAGAGGCAAAAGTCCCTGCCCTCAAGGATCTTCCAGTCTAGTAGGGGAGACAGTATGCGAACATACGTACAAAGCTAGCTGTATGCAGAATAAATAAGAAATAATTAACAGAAAGGGGTTGGGAAAGGCTTCCTGTAAAGGATGGGACTTAACGGGAAGCCAGGGAAGTCAGTAGGTTGCGTTGAGGAGGAGGAGCATCCCAGGCTTAGGGGGTAACAGGAGAACATGCCAGGAGACAAGAAATGGAGTGTCTTGTACAACAACCAGGACGCCAGGATTGCAGGGTCAAAGAGGGATCACGAAAGGCCTTCCGTAGCAGGAGATGACATTTGATCCAGCCTTTGGAGAAACTAGGGATTCTAAAAGGGAGAGAGGAGGGCTGGTGAATGCTAGGCATGGGGGAGACAGCCCAAGGCTGAGCGATTTTTAGTAATATTGATAAAGGCAATAAAAATATAATCCTAATATCGATGGGATATGTTATAACAGCCATGGAATGGGCTAGATGGATGCCGAGGTCATTTCTGTGAATAATCTCTTTCTTTTATTAAATTTTATTCCCCTCTGTCCCCATTAACAAGTATCTATTTTCTCTCTCTGCCCCAATGGAAAAGAAAAAGAAAAACAAAGCTCTTGTAATGAATAAACATAGTCAAAACAAATTCTCACATTGGACATGTAGAGAAATGTGTGTCTCATTCTGCATCTGGGCTCCCTCTCACCTCTACAGATCTAGTGCTTTTAGCAGTAACCTTCAAGGTTTTTTTTTATAAAGCTCCTTCCTTCCAACAGACCCACCGAAGCAGATATTATTATGCCATTTAATAGATGAGAAAACTGAGGCACACAGAATGCCATGACTGGAGTCACGTAGCTAGTTACAAATGGAAGGTCAGTGAGCCCTCCTTCTCCTTTTTTGCCCCTCAGTGCCCCAGAAGGAGGTTTTCTTTTATTATGACCCCAAATAAAATGAACATTCTTTTGGCACTGCAAAGCGTCCCCATCCCCCTCCTCATCCCCCTTTTGATAAAAACACAAAAGGAGCTCAAAAGGCGCCTTCTGACCTGAGCCAGTTCATTACCATTCAGACCCCCTTACCATGCATCCTGTCTCAATGTTGCTTTTTCATGAGCAGCAGGAATAATGCTGTCTAATGCTCCTCTCTCAAACAATGCTGCTTTTATCCATTTTTTTTCTAAGCAGTATCCCATACAATGCAATCTTTTCTTTTTCATTGGTTTAAGCCAGGGAATGTTATGAATATTGCCAGGTTGGCTTTTACTTGACATTTAAAATCTGCATGTTGGTTCTTTATTCTATACTAGGTTTAGTTTCAGTGTTTAAGGTGTTGGGGGTGGGGTGTGTATGTGTGTGTGTGTGTGTGTGTGCATTTGTGTGTGTGTGTGTAGAAATGGGGTGAGTGACTTTTTAGAACTCTCTCAAGAATAAAAACAAAGCTTTTCAACCTAATTCAACCCCTTATTATCATGGGCAGTCTCCCATGTCCAGAATTTGCTAGCCTTCTTTCCCTCTACCCCTTAGAATCTTTCCTTAGTGTTACTAGTTAGTGTGAAAGAGGGAATAAAAAAGAGACAGACACCCCTCCCCCCCCAAAAAAATTTAGGTCTGGAATGGGGGATGGGTCATTAATAATTTATGTGTGGAAAGAATTGAGGGACTGCCATGGATGTCTCTCCCATTCTGAACAACCTGGGGAAATACTGGTGGAAGTAGGAGGTTTCAGTAGTACAGCTAACAGTCTTTAGTAGCAGAGACAAGAGGAAATAGTGTCCGACTCCCTTCCCCCTCAACTTCTTTTTCTGACTCCTGGGAACTGGAAATAAAAGACCAAGGAAAAAAAAAGCTAGAATGTGCTTGACTTGGGTCCCCAGTGGCTCCCTCTGAACCAATTCCAAATTTGCCTTTTATTTGAATGAGCCCCCTCCAGACCCTGGCAGACTGACTCTGAAGTTGTTGAGCTTGCTGGAGTCAAGGGGATGTCCATGGTTGTCAGGATGCTATTAGTGAATAATTCCTCAGACACAATTTTGCATCTCCCACCTCTGGACCTTTGCCCAGGTGGTTACCCAGATGTTGGGAATACATTTCCTTTTCCCCTCCACTTCTTAAAATTCCCAACTTCCTTTAAAGAAAAAAGTGGCTTGAAAAAATCCCTCCAATATTAGCAGTAATCCATCTGTAATTTAGATTTTTAGGGACATGCTTGGGACACTGAGAGGCTGAGTGATTTGCCCAGGGCCGCACAGTCAGGATATGTCAAAATCAGGACTTGAAGCAGGTCTCCCTGACTCTAGACCCTCTGTCCACTACTCCATACTCCTCCTCCCAAAGTGTCCATCAGAACAAGCTTCAGATACCACTTCCTACAGGAAGCCTTTAATATCTTTCCACTTGTTAAATTGCTTTGTATAACTATGTATTATCTGCATACATTTAGTTTACCCTTCCAGATCCCTAACGGCAGGAACTGTGGTGTTTTTGTTTTGGGATCCCCATGCAATAGCTGCTTAATAAAATGTTCATTGAATGGAATTTTGCTGAATTTCTTATACTGTGTGTGTTGTGTTTCATAGAGGAAAATAATACCATTGAATCATTACTGGAAGGCAATGCTGTGGGTTTTTTTTTTTCTAATTGGATTTGCATAGGGCCATCCACAGTTTCTCCCTTCCTCCTTTGAAGGGCATTTGTTTATAAGGCAGATGGGTATATGTATGTGTGTGGGGAGGGTTAGGTTGAGAGGATGGGGTGTAGTCTCTTGTGCACAGAACAGATGGGAGCCTGAACTTGCACCCACTAGTGCATAGACCTGTCTTCACCAGTGGTAGGTGAATAAAACTTACCTTACTTGTACTGATGCTCGATGAATATTTTGGTTGATTTAAATAGAAGTATTTTTTTTTTTGTTGATCTGAATAAAAGTATTACTGTTGCTCCAGCTACCTGGAACAGGAAAAGGAAAAATCCTTCTCAGATCCCTGGAGAGTGAGCTTTATATGATGGAAAGAATATTGGCCTTGAACAGTATGGAAGACTTGGGCTTCCATGACCTGGGTCTACTACCATTTACTCCCTGGCTCTGTGAACTTGGGTAAATTCCCTCTGGAAAGTGGAGGTGATCATATTTGTGTTGCCTTTAGAGTCACTTGGTTGTCAGGAGGGTAAAATGAGATAATAAGTCAAAGACCATAAAATTCCCAACTTCCTTTAAAGAAAAAAGTGGCTTGAAAAAATCCCTCCAATATTAGCAGTAATCCATCTGTAATTTAGATTTTTAGGGACATGCTTGGGACACTGAGAGGCTGAGTGACTTTAAGTGGCTTTAAGATCTTTTCTCTAAGGTTATCCTTGTAAAGGTGCAGATTGCATCTTCTACGTGTCTTTTCATTCCCAGTGAAATTTCACTGGCAAGGTGGTGACCAAAACCCCAAACATCCTGGCTAGTTTTGTTCCTGTATCCTCCAGTCTTCATTGTTTTCCTTCTTTGAACCCTGATGGTGCTGGGGTCTGCCTTGTAGTGTTTATTAATTATCTCATCTTCATTTGGCTTAGCCTTAACTAGAATTCTTAGCCTGGGGTCTGTGAACTTGGTTTTTTGTAAAGAAAATAGTTTTATATCAATAAAATCGTTTTTCTTTGTCATCCTATGTATTTTATTTAAAGACACTGTCCAGAGAAGGAGTTCATAGGCTTTAGCAGACTTCCAGAGGGGTCTGCAACATGAGCACACAGAGGTTCAGAGCTCTCCTTAAGGAGATCCACTGTATCTGTTGTTGTCTGGGCGCTGCTGTATCTCAGTGCCCACAGTTGGCAGTCCAGCAAAGCCTTCTCATTCTTCTCAGTGCTTGTCCTTGACTTTCCATAATTCCCTTCTACAGCTTCTACTCAATGCCTTGGAGGCCTTTCCCATCTTTTACGGTCTTCTACCAATAAGTGTGGAGTTGTGACTGTTTACCTGTGACTTTTCATGCTGATCACTTTTGAGGGGCCATGGATTCGCCAAGGAAGCTGCATGGTGTTCCAGGGTTCCATGCACACAGTGCATGCCCAGTGTCTTCCATGAAATGTTTGGGCTCATCCACATAGCTGCATTGTTTCCCAAAGACCACCTTGCCCATTCTCTTCTTCTATCCAGTTCTGGCCCCAGCTCCTTCTCTGTATGTAGTGACTGTCCAGGACACAAGTACTGGTAGACTAACCCAATGGGTCGTTCTGCGATTGGCACATCATCACGTCGGCACACATTGTGTTGGCACTGTGCTGTTTTATCGTTTGTTGTTACAAAAACAATTTTCAGTCCATGGATTGAAGACTCTTTTCCAACAAGGTGTTTCCCATATGTGTGCTAAGATCATGCAAAATTCCTTTATGGATACAACCTTCATCCAGCCTCAGAGATAATTTGGTTCAGTGATCCTGAGTGTCGGTATCACAGAAGACACCAAACAGAGAGACATATGCTCACCACAGGTGTTTGACACTGTCATGGCGAATGCCTTGTCCAGAGTCCAAATAGAAAAAATGTCCCTTATAGATGGTGAGGGTGTTTTTTCTTCTAATGCTCCTATTTGTGAGTGACATTATATAATTGCATGGAACATTAAAACACTACAGGGGGTTCCTCAGTGAGACCCATGGCCCCCCAAAAGAGATTGGTCTGTCTGTGCACACAGGAAAAACAAAATGGATGAGTGGTAATACATATTCTTCATGAACTGATCCAGATGCAGCTTACATTTTTAAAAGATATATATGTTCATATATATATTTATGTATATATATGTTCATATATATACTTATGTATATATATGTTCATATATATATATACTTATGTGTATATATGTATATTGTGTTTTAAAGACTTGACTTGGGATGAGTTTTAATATATTTTTACAACTACAGTTGAAAACTCATTTGTTTAATATATAAAAATAATTGAAACAGATACTTGTGAAGTAATTAGAAAGTATGCCATCTTCAATCCAACCTGTTAACTATAGTATTTGGGAAATATTTTTGTGTTTTATCATGTATACCTCAAAATGATTCGCATTTAAGAATTCTTTTTAGGGGCAGCTAGGTGGCACAGTGAAGCACCAGCCCTGGAGTGAGGAGGACCTGAGTTCAAATGCAGCTTCAGTCACTTGACACACTTATTAGCCATGTGACCTTGGGCAAGTCACATAACCCCAATTGCCCTGCCCTCCCCCCTCCAAAAAAAAGGCAAAAAAAATTCCTTTTAAAAAAATTCTACTTTTTTTCAGCAAATACATATTTTTTAAACAAAACCAGTACTTTAAAATTAAAAAAAAAATTAAAATTAAACAATTTTGATTAATGTTTAACAAAAATTAATGGTACTGTTTCAGAGAGGTTACTGTCAGAAATTTAAGTTGGACTATGCAGTTGATAATCTTCATCTTTCCTTCCTGGTTTGTTTATTGACTGGAAGAGAGAAAAGCTTTCTTGCTTTTAAGTATTGTCTCCAATAGTCTAAAATGAGCAGGTTTCTCTTGTTACATAATAATATTTGTGAACTTTAATGGATCTTAAATCAAAACACTTAGGGTGGGTTTTTTTTAAAAGGACTTGAAATATAAGATATAATTTAATATATAAAAAAATTACTTTGAGAATGAGGAAACCACTTTCTTCTTCCATCCTACCCTGGGTGTTCTAGTTCTTGTAGAGTTGAAGGTAAAAACCTGGGAGTAGAGTGGGAGAGAGTGATTTAAATGTCAAAACCGTCCTGGGTAAAGGAGGCACATTTACTTGGATAGAAACCAGCTTGTAATTTGATCCAGGTACAGTAGCTATTAATGGAATAGAGGATGTGTGAAGGGCAGCCCTTTTATTCCAGGCCATGCTGACTGCGTACAGATCAAGTGACATTTCAGTCAAATGGAGATCATTTAAAGACAGGGATACTATCAGCACTAAGGTTTATGTTACAAGGATTTTATCCTTAAAAGTCTCACACACCATTAAGCTGGCTTCCTCACTTTACAGGCACTGGGTGGGTTCAGATTTTGCCCAGCCTGAGCTTTCTTCCTTGAGAGATACTCTGGTCAATCAATGAGCAAACCCAAGGTTAATGTGACCATTGAGAGAGAGTGACACATTGTTACTGAGGGACCACTGATCTTGTCCAAAATTCTAGAACAAAATATGGGTTTGTCCTAAGGTCAGAGTACTTACATATTTCATGGACATGGGTATTCTGTCCCTCGTACAGAATGAATGCAGTGGATCAGTACAGTAGATAGTTTTTCAGAGCCGCTGGAAGCCAGAAAGATTTTCTAACCCCAGACAACATAGTGACTGATCAGCCTTTGCTCTTCAGAAAGTAGATATATAATCTGTCCTTGGGTTTGCTGTTAAAGCCTTTTTAGCTAGGTGTATTGAGTTCAAATCCATCCTCAGACACTTACTAGCTGTGTGACCCTGGGTAAGTCACTTAGCCCTGTTAGCCTCAGTTTCCTTATCTGTAAAATGATCTGGAGAAGGACATGGCAAATCACTCCAGTTATCTTTGTCAAGAAAACCCCAAATGGGGTCACAAAGAGTCAGTCTGAAATGACTAGATAACGACAACAAATAGACCTGTCAGAACTTTGCTTCACTGGCACAGGATTTGAGCTGCCCAGATCCCCTCCTAGCCAGACTGAGACACGTGAGAAGGGCCGTGGTGGAGGAAACATACTTAGTATTTCCTTAAACTGCAAAAGCATCTTGAGTTACAGAACCTGTGCGAAAGTCAGCGTGGCATGAAGGGTGTAATGATTGTTTTATTGCAAATACGGTCCAATCAGATTGGATGATTAGCCCTCCCTCGTGCCTAGAATGCAAACCTCTGTCCTCTCTTCTCTTCCTTCCATGCCCAGTTCAGGTAGCCTGTCAGCCATATGCCTTAACCGATTCCTTCTAGAAACTGGAGCCCTTGGCTGAATGTCTTCTATATAGCATCCTTAGGTATCCTCAGTGAGCTCCTGGAGGCGTTAGGAAAGGCCTTTTTTTTCATCACTAGATCCTGGTTAAATTGAAGATTGAGGGGCCATTGTGTGTATGTGTGTATGTGTATGTGGTCTTGTTGTTGACTTCATTTAACCTATGGTAAAGATCCCAGGGCCACAGAATGTTGGAGCTGGAAGGGCCTCGGATGGGATCTAGCCCCAGCCTTCTCCTGTGACTAACATAGCTAGGGAGTGGCCAAGTAAGCAGCTGTGCATCTTTGGCAGGTTATTTCCTTCTTGCTGCCTCCTTTCAGGATTTCTTTCAGTGGGGGGCAGGGTTTGGGCGACCCTTGCCTTATGTTTGTCTGTAACACTTTGCCAGACCCCAGGCAACGTGGAAGTTTGCCAGCTGCTGGGCCCTGGCTGTTGTATTTGGAACCCTATAGTAAGGGTACTCACCGTGCTCTCTCCTTCCCCAGCTAACAGGATTTGACTGCCACATTGTCTTGTTCAGTTGTTTCAGACCTGTCCGACTCTCTGTGACCCCCTTTGGGGTTTTCTTGGCAAAGCTATTGGACTGGTTTGCCATTCCTTCTCCACCTCATTTTGCAGATGAGGAAACTGAGGCAAACAGGGTTAAGTGTCTTGCCCAGGGTCACACAGCTAGTAAGTATATGAGGCCAGATTTGAACTCAGGAGGATGAGTCTTCCTGACTCCAGGCCTGGCACTCTGTTCACTGTGCCACCTAGCTGCCCCAACTGCCATATATGAATTCAGTTTTGTTAGTGATTGCTAGGTCTCTAGGACAAAATTGCATGGGTTTAAGAATTGAGGGAACTTTTTTTTTTTTTAAAGGATTGACAAGATCATCAGGGATTATCAGATATGAGATTAGGTAGGTTATTTCTTCTGGCTGCTTAAATAAGTACTTTATTTTATTTTATTTATTTTTTATTTTTTGCTTTTTGGAGGGGGGAAGGTAGGGCAATTGGGGTTAAGTGACTTGCCCAAGGTCACATGGCTAGTTTGTGTGTGTGTGTGTGTGTGTGTGTGTGTGTGTGTGTGTGTGTGAAGTGTCTGAGGCTGCATTTGAACTCAGGTCCTCCTGACTCCAGGGCTGGTGCTCTGTTTGCTGCACCACCTAGCCACCCCATAAGTACCTTTTTAAAAAAAAATTATGTCATATTTATAGCAAATACTAATAGGAATAAACTATCTAAATGCAACCTTAATATTTTAACTATTTATTATTTGTTTAAAAAGAAAACTAATGTTAAACCATCTATTATAGTCAAGTAAAACAAAAATCCATGTGACATGGTCTGTTCATTCTAATTTAGTCTACATGCATCTATGAAGTTTGTCTTTGCATTTTTAAAATTAGAGAAATTTATATCCCCTTAGAGAAGTCTTTCCATAAATTTCCCTTATTCTCTGAATGTTTTAGTTTCTACATCCTCATGCTATTATATTAGATTAACATTCAGTTCTATTCCAGCTGTGATTTTGTTGGAATAGGGAACTCCCAGTGAGCAGACTCCCTCTAATAATGTAGATTGGCCCCTCTTAGAGAGTTGTCTGAATCACTGGGAGGTTGATTGACTTGCTTTTAGTCACACAACCAACATACATGATAAAATAGCTTTATACATACACTCTCTCTCTCTGTTTATATATACATTTTTTTTTTTTGCTGTGGCCCTGGAATCAGGAAGACTTGAGTTCAAATCCAGCCTTGGATCCTGAACTTTCAATTTCACTCAACTCTGTCTCAGTTTCTTCATTAGCAAGATGAGGATAATGATAGCACCTATTTCTGAGGGTTTTCATGAGGATCAAATGAAATATTCTTTGTAAAGAATTTTACAACCTTAAAGTGTTATATAAGTGATAATGATTGTTATTGTTATACCATAATCTGTCTAATCATTTTATAATTGGATGTACAAATTGTTTTCAGTTTTTCACTATTACACATAACATTTAATGAATATTTTTAATATGAAAAGTTCCTATTTTTCCCTTAATGATATTTTTAGAATAAAGTCCAAGCAGTGACATTACTGCTTGGTTTTATGACTTATTATTTATTGACAGGATGTTCACACAAGTCCACAGTCCTATCAGCAATACCAATTTTTCTGCAGGTCTTCCCACATTGAGTTTTTATTCCCCCCCCTCCCAGTTCCCTTATTTCTTTTCACTATTTAGGATGGAGATCTAAGTAAGGCCTTTACCTGGATGAGGCCTTTTGTGGTCTCCTCCTCCCAGGCATTATTATTCTGTTTTTTAAATTGCCTTGAAGTCATTTGTATCTACTTTGCATTTAATTATTTGAACATCTGTTGTGCCATTAATTAGACTGTAAGATACTTGAGGACAGGGGCCATTTTATTTTCCAATTTTCCAAGTATTTTCTGTTGAAATCTTTTTTTTTCTTTTTGGATAGGTGAAGGTAGGGCAGTTGGGGTTAAGTGACTTGCCCAAGGTCACAAGGCTAGTTTTGTGTTAAGTGTCTGAGGCCGGATCCAAACTCAGGTCCTCCTGACTCCAGGGCCGGTGCTTCATTCACTGTGCCACCTAACTGCCTCATTTCTGTTGAAATCTTATCCCCATAATTGGAGTCCCTTGGTTTATTGAGCATTGTGGCATTATGTCGAATCGCTTTTTTGTTGTGTTTACCTAATCTGTTCCTTTGATTCATTTTTGTTTTCATTTTCATTTTTTTTTTGTTTTCATTTTTAAAAACAATTTTTAGTGATTACTGCTTTTTAATATAGTATGGGAAGCTAGGTGACATGGTGGATAGAAAGCCAGGTTTGGAATTGGGAAAACTCATCTTCCTGAGTTCAAATCTAGCCTCAGATACCTATTAGCTGTGTGACCCTGGGCAAGTCACTTAATCCTGTTTGCCTCAGTTTCCTCATCTGTAAAATGAGCCAGAGGAGGAAATAGCAAATCACTCTAGTATCTGCTAAGAAAACCCCAAATGGGATCATGAAGAGTTGGACGTGACTGAACACCAACAATAGCAGTATAGTATAAGGTCTAGTAATCCTAGGCCCCCTTTCTTCTTTTTTTTTTTCATTATTTCTGTTGTTATTCTTTTGCGTTCCTCCAGATGAATTTTGTTATAATTTTGTCTAGTTTTATAAAGTAAACCTGTGGTAGTTTGATATGGCACTGAATCTGTAAATTATATTAGGTAATATTATCATTTTTGTTATTTTTGGCATGACCTCAAATAATTTAGTTCTAGCTATGTAGATCTGTCTTCATTTTTGTAAAGAGTGTTTTGTAGTTGTATTTATGTACTTCAGGGTGAATTTTCGTTACTGGGTTCCCAGATATTTTATACATTCTGTAGTTATTTTGAAAGAATTTATTTTTCTAACTCTAGATTGAGTTTATTTTCTCAAACACAAAGGACTTACATTTGATGTGGTCCCTTTCAGCTCCATGATTCTTTGCACAATCTCTCTTGACACACTGATTGAAAATGAGATTTAGAATAGCCTCTGTCTTTGGAGCTCATAAGGCAGCATGGATAGAACTGGTGCCTGACTTCAAATCAGGAAGACCCAGGTACAGATCCCACCTCAGACCCTTACTAGTGGTAGGACCCTGTGTAAGTCACTTGAGTACTTTGTGCCTTAGTTTCCATTAAAAGCAGGGGATGGAACTCAGTGGCCTCTGAGGTCCCTTTTATCCCTAAGTCTATGATTTTATGCTCAGGTCTGAGTTCAGTGAAGGGATGTTTTTGTTTTTAGTTGCTTTGCAACCCTGAGTAATGAGCTAATGTCAACTTCAGACTTGAGTAGTGTAGTCAAAGGGGCAATTAGGTGCATGCATTCAGATTTTTACTATACATTCACATAAATTAAATCTTTTACAGTTTTTTTCTTTACAATATTGTACTGTTGTCTAAATTTGTTTTCCTAGTACTGCTTACTTCATTATGCATCAGTTCATAAAAATCCTTGTGTTTCTCTGAATCCATCTCTTTCATCATGTCTTATGGTGCAATGATTTTCTCTTATATCTATGTACCATAGTTCAGTCATTCCCAAATTGATGGGTACCCATTTTGTTTCTAGTTCTTTGATAGAACAAAAAAAACCTGCTCCTTAAATATCTTTAGACTTGTGGGGTAATTTCCCTGTTTTTCCTCAAAAATTTTTAAGGTAGCTATATAACTAAGGATTTGGAGATTTATATATTGTTAGGATATCAGTAAGTAAAGTGAACAACTCTTGTAACTGCCTATTTGTAACTAAATTTTCAGGTTAATTTTATAGTAGTATTTACTCCAGTAACATTTTAAAATTTTATAGCAAAAACTGTAAAAAATAACCCTAAAAGTTAGTGTCGAGAATTCCTAGTACCCTTGTCTGGATGTTGGCCAGTACCATTTGTTCAGCTAATCAAGATAAGCGCTTGCCTGGTGCTTCTGGAGTCCTGATGTTACTCTGGCTACAGATTTGAAAATTTGGGATATTTCAGGTCATGTCCTTTTCTGTCCTTCCCCCTTTCTGCAACTTTATAGTCATCAACCCACAAGAACATACACAACTTCACACCTTGATAATTTTCTGTATTGTGGGTTCCTGCCAAAATGGTATCAAAAAAAGAAAGTTAGTTGTATTTTAGTAGTCAACTTCAAGCTTTTATATTCTGTAAGAATATATGTGTTCTATATAACCTGTATCAACAAAGGAAAGGAATTTGAAACTCAAAATAAAACAAATGTTAAAAATAGTTTTTACATGTAGTTAGGGAAAATAAAATACTAAATTAAAAAATAATATGTGTTCTCAGTTATGGTATATGAATGTGATGGAATATTAATGTGTTGTAAGAAGTGATAAAGGGGATGATTTTAGAAACCTGAGAAGACTTGTAAAAACTGATATAAAATGAAGGAGTTTGACCAGGAGAACAATTTACACAATGAAAACAATGTTGTAAAGAGTAACAACTTTTAAAGATGTGGTATCTCTGCTCCCCATGATGATTAATCACAACCCGAAGGACTCACGATGAAACATACTGTCCACTTTCTGACAGAGAGCTGATGTAGCCAGAGTACAGATGAAGACATCTTTTTCCTGATAAGATCAATGAAGGAATTTTCCTTGACTCTACATGTTTGTAACAAAGATTTTGCTTTCTCAATGGGGTGGGGGAGTAGAAGTGATGGATCTTCTTTTGAAAACAAAACACAATTTAATTTTAAAGAAAGAATATGTATGTTCTGTAGAAGGGAGTTTGGAGAGGAATACACAATACAAAACAACTTAAAGACTAACATGTTGCATGAATTATCGGAATTTCGTTGGCATAGAGAGACTCCACAAAATCCCTCCACCACAGCAGATTTGCACCATCTTTATAGTCTTTGAGTTGCCTAGAGCCCTGAGAAGTGACTTGCTCAGGGCTACATATTAACCAAGGTGAGATTTGAACTTCAGGTCCCCAGGTCAGCTCTCCGGTCACTGCAATATGTTTTGGAAAAAAAAAAGTGGGCATATGAACTGATGCTGAGTGAAATGAGCAGAACCAGAAACACATTGTACATAGTAACAGCCACAGTGTGTGATGACGGACTTTGATAGATTTAGCTCTTCTTGGAAATGCAAGGATCCAAGACAGCTCCAAAAAGCTCAAGATGGAAAATGCTGTCCACATCTGGAAAAAGTACTATGGAGTCTGAATGCAGATGGAAGCATACTATTTTGCTCCCTGTTTCTTTTGTTGTTTTGTTTCATTTCTTCTTTCTTGTGGTTCCTTCCGTTGGTTCTAATTCTTCTTTACGTCATGACTAATGTGAAAATATATTTAATATGAATATTAAGATATATGAATATTATTATATGAATATTAAGATATATTAATATGAATATTAAGTAGAGCCTATATCAGATTGCATGTCGTCTCGGGGAGGGAGGAGGGAAGGGATGGAGAGAAAATATAAAACTCAAAATCTTATGGAAGTGAATGCTGAAAACTAAAAATAAATAAATTACAAAAAAAGGTGGGGATATGTTTTATATGACTTCCAAATATATAATGGATATCATATTGTTTGCCTTCTCAGTGGGTGAGGTAGTAGCTAGAGGGAGGGAGAGAATTGACAACTCAAAATGGCTTTTTAAAAAAAAGAAAGTTAAAAAGGGGGTGCCAAGTTGTCTGCATTGAAGAGTCACTGTTTTATGTCTGTCCTCTTTCTCTTCTTACATAAGGAAATTTTCATATTAATGGGCATTTGTCAAATACAGAATAGCAACGTTTTCCAAAGCTTCCAAAAAAAAATTATGTGTGTACACTTCTGCTCTGCAGGAAGGTTCAGTAAATATGGGTTGATTGATGTTGGAGGCTATTGCTGCTGTGAATTTCCCACTCCACATCACTCCATAATTGATCATTCCATTATGGATCAATTAGAAGTCTTTAGGCCCTTTAGAAGTAGTGTTCTCTGGCCAAAACCTTGCTACCTATGCATTTGGGGTAGTGGAGCTGGGGAAACTTTCAAAATTGGGGACAGTTTATGAAACTTTTAATGGAAGAGAGAACTGCTTGTTCTTTCTCCATGAATGGCTTCACTCAGGAACCACGGGTTTTTATTTTCAGCGTGCCATCAGGAAATAGCCTTAATGATAACACAGAGCACTTCTAGAATGATTGAAGTCCCTTGGTGTTTGGCATTATCACCCCCATTTCACAGCAGTGGAAACTGAGACAGGGATGGTAAATGATTGGGGGGCAGCTGCTCTGAGTGTAAGCTGGGATCAGGCCCTGGAGATATTCCACGTGGGAGTGTGCCTCCCTTACTCAGGAGGCCTCTAAAGAATGCCTTGTATTTGGTGAGGGAGCGGCTGTGCTATTGGACAGCAGTTGAATGTGGACCATCACCACTACACTTGTCCAGGACCTGGGAGAGAAGCAGTGACTGAGTGTTGTTCAGCTCTCTAAAAAGCAGCATCTACAGAGAAGGCAGAGTCAGCTGCCCGAGGAGAGGCTCCCAATAGCTTGTGACCTCTTTGCCACTTGAACTTTATTTAGTAGAAGATTGGCCAGAGAGGCTTAATATAGACATCGAACGATCACATGCAAATTCCAGTTCTCACAGGGAGGAATATGAGGGAATTCAGGCATGCTGACTTTTGTTTCTTTTGGGTGCAATTCATCTTGTTGGGTTTTTCCCCTGATGGTGCATTTGTTGTTCAGTCTTTTCTCACTATTTGCCTGATGCTTCTGACTTTTGCATAGGAGGAAACTGAATTGTGGTAGTAAGCTGCAGAGCCAGTATTTGACCTCAGGCCTTCAACTTCAGATCCACACATTCCCTCTACCACTCCAAGCTGCCTCCTGTAGGAACACTTCATGAATTATTTGAGCAGTTGTGAACGTGTCTACGTACCAGCCTAGGAAACAGTTCCACCCACTGATCTTTCTGTATTTCATATTTACCAGCATTTTATTTCTCTGGAAGGATTCCAGGTTGCTTTTCAGCCTCTAGGCATGTGATCTAAACCATGAAGCGAACACTGCTCTTGCTGATGACAAGGATGGAGCCAACACCTCCTCCCAGAATGTGACTGATGCCATCCCTCTAGAATGCGGCTGCTTCTCAGATGATGGCTGCTAGGCAGCTGTCTCTGACCCATTCTGCCCAGCTGTGGTAGGAGGGGCATGTGGTCTAAGAAAGGACTTTGACTTAAAGCCGCTGTGGGAAGTGGGAGTCAGTTATATAAGACCATATTGGATGGAAGGTTGTTAGATCTGGGGGCTAGCTTTAGATCTGAGTTTTGTGATTATGTTGTAGCTGTTTGGTTGTGTCCAACACTTCATGGCCCCGCTAGGGGTTTTCTTGGCAGAGATACTGGAGGGGTTTGCCATTTCCTTCTCCAGCTCATTTTACAGATGAGGAAACTGAGGCAAACAGAGTTAGGTGACTTCCCCAGGTCACACAGTTAATAAGTGTCTAGGCCTAGGTACCAGTGATAAAAGATGCAAAGGGCATTTCATTTGAGCCTCACCACAACCCTTGTAGGTTATATTATCTCCATTTTATAGATGAGGAAATTTAGATTAAAAAAATGACTTACGGTCACACAGCCAGTGAGTATCAGAACTCTGGTATGACTCAGTGTCTTCTGACTCTGTGTCCAGCTTTTAATCCAGTAATACAGAACCAGAAATAATAATAGTGATGAAATAATACCAAAAAACAAAGACATGTCATAGGAAGCAGTAAAATGATTCTGCTGTTATATCTGCTATTGGTTTAGGTCTTGGGGAGTAGCATTTCAGGTCTTGTAGCTTGAGAAGAATCTGGGAGATGCACGTGAACAAAAGTTAAACTAAGAGTTGTATCTTACCGATAATGAGGTTTGGTAGTCATTTATTCTAGACGGGAGAGTATCTCTGCTGCCTTGTGTGAATACCTGCTGACCTGAAGTTCAAATCTCAGAGAAGGAGACCTGTCTTGGAGTCTCTAGCCAGATTCCTGTTTGTTTGTCTCCTTTTTGTATCCACAGACCATCAGGACTTAGATTTTCTGCTTTTTCTTGTACCTGGCTTCCTCTCAGGGCTCCCTCTGTAAAGGGAGTCAGATTTCCGACTTGCATCATACAAAGAGCTAGTATTTACATAGCACTCTAAGGTGGTTTGCAAAGTGTATTGCATGTATTAACTCATTTGCTTCTCACAACAATCCTGTGAAGTGAGGGCTTTTATTATCTGTATTTTATTAATGAGGAAACTGGGGATAAGAAAGGTCAAATGATTTGTCCAAGATCATGTCACGAGTTTGAGGTGGAACTTGGACTTCATTCTTCCTGATTTCCTCTAAAGTAAGGAACCAGACCTCTCAAAGAATTTTAACCATAAATAATTACAGAGAAATTAGAGGTTTAAAGTAAACAAAAAAGATGTTCTTCCCTCCAGAATAAATGAGGGCCCTTACAGCTGTAGAGTTTTGAGCTATGATCCTATGAGCAGGACTTTGTTGTATTTCTCTGACACTCTTAGGAATTTGTTTATTTGTAGTCCCTCCTTCCCTTCCTTCTAGATTGTAAGCTCCATGGAGGCAGGGAGCATGTCTTTATTATCTTTCTGTCTATACCAGTATCTAGCATAGAGGTTTCTCAGATGGGGACCATGGTCTGACCTTATGGTGTTTGTAAACAGCCAGACAAGAAAGATTGGGTGTATCCCACCCTCCCCAAATAGCCAGTTGTGGGACTGATCTCCAGCAGACCCACACCTTTATCGTTATCTCTTTATCTTTTACTCCCCTCCTCCATCTCCTGTGCTGGGCAGGCTGTATCAGTCCCTCTGGACAGTTAATCTTTTTTTTCTTTATTTCTTTCTTTTTGGAGGGGCAGTTGAGGTTAAGTGACTTGCCCAAGGTCACACAGCTAGTAAGTGTTAAGTGTCTGAGGTCGGATTTGAACTCAGGTCCTGATGACTCCAGGGCTGGTGCTCTATTCACTGTGCCACCTAGGCCCTGGGCAGTTAATCTTGCCTTGGAAGCCATAGAGCTAGCCTGCTAGTCAGGGGCCAGTGGGCACTCCCCTAGCTCCAGCATCCCTACCTCATGCCTTTAAGATCACTTCCCCATGAGACTGAGTTCCATAACTGCAGAGACTGTCTTTTGCCTCCTCCCTGGTGCACAGAGTTCCTGGCACATAGTAGGCGTCTCTTGTTATTCATTTGTTTCAGTCATGTCTGACTCCTTGTGACCCCTTTTGGGGTTTCCTTGGCAAAGATAGTGGGGTGGTTTGCCATTTCCTCCTCCAGTTTATTTTGCATATGAGGAAACTGAGGCAAACAGGGTCAAGTAACTCACACAGGGTCAAACAGTTAGTAAAGGTCTGAGGCCAGATTTGAGCTCCTGAAGATGAGTCTTCCTGACTCCGGTCCAGTCTGGCACTCTATCCTCTTCAATACCTAGCTGCCCCTGTTGGTGCATAAGAAATGCTTGTTGACGATCTGGGCTAATGACCAGGGAGTGATACCTCAATCTCTCCAGTTTTCATCTGAGTGGGGCAGAGTGAGTTGCACAGGGTGGGTTGTCGTGCACGGGTTATGATCTTCACAAATCTTAGTATATTCTTTCCTTACAAACTTTCCTATTGTTCTTGAAGGTACCACCATCTTTCCAGTTATAGGTTTACATCCTTGGTGCCTTACGTTGTTCTAATGCAGGCATAAGCATTTATTGCAAAGACAAATACAAATGTCTGGAACAGCTAGGCCACCCCTTTTCGTCATCTTTTGTAGTCTGTTTAGCTGAGACGTTGTGGAGTGCTGAGACGTTGTTAGAGTGC
Organism: Petaurus breviceps papuanus; assembly: GCF_028583685.1. Classification (NCBI taxonomy): domain Eukaryota; kingdom Metazoa; phylum Chordata; class Mammalia; order Diprotodontia; family Petauridae; genus Petaurus; species Petaurus breviceps. Next base: position 1,204,739 of record NW_027185797.1, on the reverse strand, counting down.
TGGAGTTGGAAGTCAGGAGGACTAGACCCATGAGCCCAAGCAAATCATGACCCTATCTATCCCTCAGTTTCCTCATCTGTAAAATGAGGGGATTGCATTTGATGGCCTCCAAAGTTCTTTCCAGTTCTAAATTTGTGTTCCTATGACTTAATGGAAATACGGAATATTAACTTGACTCTGAGGACTGACATGGGATGATGCTGAACAAGTCAGTAGGAATAGAATGTGCTTTATCATGAAGATATTCTGGAAGAACAAGAGGATAATGTTTATTTTAGGCAGCTGCGGGAAGTGTTTGACTGAGTTTAAAGTATTTGAGAGTAAAGACTCGTGAGAAAGAAAACTATTTTTCCGGAATATTTCAGAATCTACTTTTTCCTCTCTCTGCTACAGATGAGTCCACCCCAGAGCTTTACTGGGTAGAATTTTTCAGGATGGACCCTTTTCAGTTTGATTTTCTTTGATCCCAATCAGAGGCCCAGGAATTTCAGGATAGTCTGAAAGTATGTGACGATCCCCACTCTGCAGTCCTGAGCTCCTGCTGCTTGTTTTTAGCCACTGCATACCAGAATTGTAAAGTTCCTGAATCCAAGGCCATGAAATCATCTCATGCCCCAGTGATTTACTCAGTGTAACCCTTTCTTCTTCCTCAGATAGGGAAAAGACCATGATCCTTCACCAGATTTCTCCATTAGACTGGGACCTCCTTGAGAGCAGGGACTGGGTTTTTGTGTTGTCTTTTGCCTTTTTCTGTATCAGTGCTCAGCACAGTGCCTGGTACACATAGTAGGCACTTAGTGGGCACATAGTAGGCTTGCCGATTACCACTGAAGACTATTCAGAGTTCAGGTTTTTTTGACAGATGAGGAAAGAGATCCAAAAACAGGGAGGAATGCAAAATGTTCCTTGCATGACCCTGGTGTTTCTGATTAGCCTACTTGGCCCCAACAAGATTGGTTTTCAGAGCCCAGTTTAAGAGTGGGCCCGCTGTCAGCCTGTCAGCAAAAAAGGACTTCAAGCCTTAAGGAACAAAATCTGCAGACTCCTTACTCTGCTGTGGATGGGAGGGGAAGATAGGGTTGTATGTGTCGGGGAGGAGCAAACACTCTCAGTAAGAGTTCTACCCCTAGCCTTTGTCTGTCGAAGACTCTTCTCTCCAACAAAATGCCTTTTCTTTCTCTTTTCTTAGCTCCTAAATTTGTGCAATCTTACTTCAACCTTCAAGGACAGGTGCTTTACTTTGTCTGGAAATGTTCTCTCTCCTGACAGGTTTGTTGCAAAGCCTTTAGGTCTTAATAGATACATTTTTATGAGTTAAATAGATACATTTATGAGTCATATTTTTATGAGTTTATGTAGTGAATACAGTAAAATAGAAGCTTCTTACTTCTTCAGGTAAAGACTGATTCATTTTCATACTTTTATCACTGTTACCTAGCCTCTGGGATGGATTCTACTTAAATGGTATTGAATTTGTATCAGGGGTTCAATCTTTGCTCTGCTATTTATTTTTTGCCTACCTATGTCATCCAGCAGCAGGTAGAGAGCTGAACCTGGAGTCAGGAAGACTCAGCTTCATCAGTTCAAATCCATCCTCAGGCTTTTAGTAGCTGTGTGACCCTGGGCAAATCACTTAACCCTATTTGCCTCAGTTTCCTGCTCTGTAAAATGAGCTGGAGAAGGAAATGGCAAACAACTTCAGTGTCTTTTTCCAAGAAAACCCCAAATGGAGTCACAAAGAATCTGACTAAATACAGCTGACCAAGAACAACAAACATGATATAAAGAAAGTCACTTAACCTTTTTGGGAAAATGTTTAATGAGCTCTATTACAAATAAAGACACTACAGATATGTTTATCTATAGAAAGTCCTATTCTTCTGTAAATAACATTCTTCGTTTTGGTAGTGGAGGCTTTAGGTGAAGGGACATAATTGATTTTGTAACTCTTACTCCATAACCAAATGGTTCTTTAGGAAGATTGCACAAATTCCCAACTCCACCAACGTAGTAATAGTAATGTGCTGATTCTCTGATAGCCCGGCCAACACTAAATTCTCTTTGCTTTTTTTTTTTTTTAACTATTTTTGCCAGTTTGATGAATATGAGGTAGTTTGTGAAAGTTGTTTTAATTTGCTTTTCTCAGATTATTACTTTGAATAATTTTTCAGGTGATTATTAATGATTGATAATTATTTTTTCGTATTTTTTGGCCAATTTGTTAATTGAGAAATGACATTTCTTATATTCAGAGGGAGAAGTCTTTTAATTGTTTTAACTTTTTAATATTATATTATTATTTTTAACACTAAAATGTTTTGTTTTTTTTACTTAAAAGTATTTTTTTCCCAATTACATGTAAAGATAGTTTTTAAAATTCATCTTTGTAAGATTTTGAGCTCCAAGTTTTTCTCCCTTCCTCCCCTTCTACAAGATGGCAAGCAATCTGAAATAGATTATACATGTACAATCATGTTAAACATATTTCCACATTAGTTATGTTGTGAAAGAAGAATCAGAACAAAGGGGAAAAACTATGAGGAAAAAAACAATGAAAAAGTGAAAATCATGGTCTTTGATCTGAATTTAGATTCCATAATTCTTTCTCTGGATATGGATACCATTTTCTATCATGAGTCTTTTGGACTTGTCTGAAATCATTGTATTGCTGAGAAGAACTAAGTCTATCATAATTCATCATCTTGTAATGTTGCTGTTAACTATGTACAATGTTTTCCTGGTTTTGCTCACTTCACTCAGCATTAGTTCATGTAAATCTTTCCAGGTTTTTCTGAAATCCCATCATTTCTTATAGCAAAATAGTATTCCATTGCCTTCTTATACCACAACTTGTTCAGCCATTTTCCAATTGATGGGCATCTCTTCAATTTCCAGTTCTTTGCCACCACAAAAAGAACTGCTATAAATATTTTTCCATGTGGATTCTTTCCCCTTTTTTATGATCTCTTTGGACTACAGATGTAGTAGTGGTATTGCTGGATCAAAGGGTATGTTTTATAGCCCTTTGAGCATAGTTCCAAATTGCTCTCCAGAATGATTGGATCAGTTCACACTACCAACAATGCATTAGTGTTATAATTTTCTCACATCTTCTCCAACATTTATCATTTTCCTCTTCTATCATATTGAATTCTCTTAAGTATCAGTCCCTTAGAGATTTCAAATGGTAAAGATTTATACAAATGTATCACAAAGATTTTATTTCTTTTTTTTTCTTTTTATTGCAGATACGTTATTGGTTGTACTAACCTCTATTTTTACAAAACCAAATGCATCATTTTGTTTAAAATAATAGAGATTTTTCTCTTCACATTTTTTTTTTCAATTAAAAGAGACAAATTAGATCACTGGTACAATTTACATTTGTTTGGTTATTTATTACTTTGTAATATAGTAGTACATTTGATATCTAACAGTGAGACCTTGGGTTCCTTCCTCTTTCCCAAGTCATTTTTTAATAGTTTCCCTTAAAATTCTTGTCTGTTTATCCTGCTCCCAAATATTAATTTTATGTTTTTATCTAATTCCATGAAGTTGATCCTGAATATTTCCATTAGCATGGCACTGAAAATTTAATTAAATTGTGAAGTTCATATGTATGATGGATCCCTCCAATTAATTCTTTATCTCTGTAAAAATAATTTTGTTCTTGTCTTTATATGCCTGTTGTCAGTGCACAAATATTTCATATAGTTTGTTGCTTTAAAGGGTATTTTCAGTTTTTTCTATTAAATGTAGATCATTTATATAGATTAATTTTATATTCTTCTATCTTGCAAAGGAAAGTTATTACTTCCATTTTTGGGTTGTTTCTTGGTTGTTCTAATTATAATATGACGTTTTTCAAAGAGAGATGTTTTGACGCCTTTGTTTTCTAAAACTTTTTTAGGCCTTATTGTTTCTTTATTGTTCAGTTATTTTTAATAATGTCTGACTCTTTGGGGTTTTCTTGGCAAAGATATTGGAGTGGTTTGCCATTTCAGTGACTTGCCCAGGGTCAAACAACTAGTAAGTGTCTGAGGCCAGATTTGAAATCAGAAGGATAAGTCTTCCAGAGTTCAGGCCCAACACACTCAATCCTCTATACCACCTAACTGAATAGAGACTTTAAATATTACTCCAATAGATCCATGATTTAGAACTTCCTTTCAGTGATATGGATTGCAACTCATTCATGCATGTACATCCTGTATGACCTGTCCATTTCCTATCATAAATTTACCGCGATTCCACCCACCTTTGCCTTCTCACATCTCGAGGGTGCTGCTCTCATAGAACAACAAACATGATATAAAGAAAGTCACTTAACCTTTTTGGGAAAATGTTTAATGAGCTCTATTTCAAATAAAGACACTACAGATATGTTTATCCATAGAAAGTCCTATTCACTCTAGCCAGCCATCTGCCCTCCCATGCTCTTGCCTCATCACCAGCCCATCTTCTCTCTCTATCAACTTTTCTTAATGGGTCCTCACTGCTATCTGTTGTAGTTTGCTTACACTTATTATGCATCTCTCCCTTGCCCTCTGTAGGAGTATCATTTTTAATTTTTTGGAGATTCTTGTAAGCCATATTTCCTACTGTATTGTAATACCTGTAGAATAGTGGTATTAATGAGATAGGATTTTATATCCATAGGAAACTTGAGGACATTAAAAGAACTTTGTGATTTTCTGAAGGCGAACCAGGTGGTTCTCTTCCTCCTGCTCAGTTCTGGGCCCACATTGTTGTCTCTCTCCATGCTGTCTGTCTCAGACGTACATGCTGAGGGACAAGTTCCATGAGTTTTTAATCTAAATATATATTATAATCTCACCAATAGATATTCTTCGTCTACTTAGTCATTCCTGTCTGGGTGGTCAGGCCAAACTCTTGAGTGGTTACCTATCTCTTCCAGGAGGCTCAGGCAGTGTTTTTTCTTTAATGTTTTTCTTTTTTTATTATGAATGTAATAAACATAAACATTGCAGTGAACTAAGAAGGATGGAAATGAGCATTATATGTACAATTGTGAGCTTTTTATATGTAATTTTTAAAACATTTAATAGGGTATTAGGAAAACTTTTTGGGTTGCCCCCTTATGAACTTAATTCTGTTTTCTACTGGGGTTTTGATGTAACAAATGACATGTCATCCATTAGTATGAGCATTCACAAAGAATCCCTGTTCAATTTGAGGTCTTCCTTGGGTCACCTTCATTATGATGGTGAACACACATGTGTTCTCGCTGTCCATCTCCCTGTTTTATGCCTCATCTAGTGTTTATGCTCAGAAGGCCATTGAATAAGATTATTTCTGGTGTTGCATCTTTCTAGGAATTTTGAATGATTTTGAGATATAGATGGGACACATTACATTGTAAAGAGACTTTAAAATGTCATTTTGCTACACTGGATCAAATGCTTTTTCATAAAATTAAAAAAAAATTCATGTAATGGGAATTCAGGGTCTCCAAATTTGTCCATTTTGAGATAGTAAAGATGTTTTCCAACATTGAATATTGCTTGCAGAAGCCTGCTTGTTTCCTAATAATTCCCTCATCAAGAATATTCTCTATTGGGGTGACTAGGTGAATAGAGTATCGGCCCTGCAGTCAGGAGGACCTGAGTTCCAATTTGGCCTCAGACATTTAACACTTACTAGCTGTGTGACCTTGGGCAAGTCACTTGACCCCAATTGCCCCTCCAAAAAACAAGCAAACAAACAAACAAACAAAAAAGAATATGCCGTATTTCTGTACGAGTAACTCTCATAAAGATTTTATGTGGTTGGGAAAGTAGGCATATAAATTGGTCATTTTAAATATTTTTTTGGTGTTAATGAAGTTCAAGATTTTCTATGGTTTTGATATTTTCCCCTCCTTGAGATAATTTGTATATTGATCCTGCAATGCTCTTACAATTATGCTTCTCAGGTTCCAAAAAAGTTTCCCTTTGGTAATAATAGAGATAATTCTAATATTGAGGCTTTGAGGCTCCTCTTTGGCCATTAGGTCACTCTTCTTTATCTTTTCATAAATGTATGGAGTAATTGATGGTGGAACCTTTTTATGATAAATACATACGACACTGACTCTTCACATTGTATAAAACAATCATCTATAATGGAAAATAAAATCTAAGTGCATTAACTGAAATCCCCTTAGTTTCTAGACTCTTGGAAATGAACTGTGAGGACTAGAAGATTAGGAACAAGACATATAGGTCATTAGAAGGCAGGGACTGAGTTTATGCTTACGTGAATGGCATGAGGGAGGAAAAGGATAGTGAGTAAGGCATAGAAAGAAGGTATAGAGTTACTTTAAATTCATCTTCTCTGCCAGCCCCTGAGAATTAAGGGCCTTCTCTGGAATTTCCTCTAGAACACTGCCAAAGTAGAGTGATGTTATTCCAGAATTATTCCTTTGAAATACTGAACATTTCTTGATCCTTTTCCTGTCAATTCTGACTTGTCCCTGCGAATGGCCTGCAAATTATGCCTAAATGAACAAAAATAATCCCTAATTGATTTGTGTAGAGGCACACAACTTCAGGACACAGAAATGAAAACATATTTACCCGCTTGTCCCATCTATTGTTATATTTTTGAATCTGTAGTTTGTATTTCAGAGCCAAGGGCTCGAGGGAGTTGTGAGAAGAAAGGAGGCCTTGTATAATTGCAGACAATTGAAAGCTAATGAAATTCATTTTCCTCCTCAGTCTAGTCTTTTTCAGAATTGCAGTTCAGGGATTTATGACAGATGACTGAGGTAGGAAAAACTATAAATTTGAGGGAGGATAGATAAAAAGATAGGAATGGGTCACTGAGGAAAATATTAGGGATAGGACATAAAGGAGACTAAACATAGGGGCGATTAAAAAGAATTGCCTGGTGTGCTTCAGGTGACAGAAGTGACTGTGGGTCCCCAAAGATAGAACCATTGTCTTTACTTTTCAGATCCATCACAATTGGTAGGAAACCATAGTCAGATGGGGTGCAGTTATGATGCCCTGCTAATCTGTCTGGAGTTCCCAACCATCCCCAGTGGGATGGGAAATTCAGTGGAGGAAAGGGCTATTATAGTGGCATCATCCTCATCATTGAAATAAGTTATAAGTATATTTATTTGTACATTGTATTCTACTGAATGTCAGCCACATAGAGTTACAGAGACTTAATCCTTGCTTTCAAGGAGCTTAAAAATCAAAGAGGTATGTGGCATTTTCTTTCAGATTTTATCATGAAGTCTCTAGAATTCTGGTTTTTTTCTAATAAATATGTTCATGACCACTTGAGGGACAACGACCCAACAATCCACATAGGAAAAGTGAAATGGCTTGGTAATGAACATCTTGGACAAACATGCAGATGGACAGTGGATTGGGCCCAGGATTTATTAGGAGGAAGAGTAGATTGAATTGCATTTAGGAAACTTCATGGTACACACGCACACACATTAAGACCTTCATTCTTCTGGTGATGCTCTATTGCTTCAAATTATAGAAAATCATAGTTTGCAAAGAATCAAATATGTGGATCATGAAAAGGTAATAGTGAAATTCCTGGTGACCATGCATAGATTGCAGCATATTACCAGTGATGACTTCTGTACAGGAAGTGTCCTGATGGAGTCGTGAACTTTTATAACCATTCTAAAGAACAATTTGGAACTGTGCCCAAAGGGCATAACACTGTGCATCCCCTTTGAACCAAGCAATACCACTACAAGGATCCAACTTGTATCCCAAAGAGATCAACTCAAAGAAAAAAGGACCTATATGTACAAAAGTATTTATAGCAGCTCTTTTTGTGGTAGCAAAGAATTGGAAATTAAGGGAATACTCATAATTGAGGAATAACTGAACAAATTGTCGTGTATGATTGTGATGGGATGTTATTATGCTATAAGAAATGTTGAGCAAGATGGTTTCAGAAAAACCTAGGAAAATATCGATGAACTGATGCAAAGAGAAGTGGGCAGAACCAGGAGAATATTGTACACAGTAACAGCAATATTGTAAGAATGAGCAACTATGAAAGATTTAGCTATTCTGATCAATACAATGATCCAAGGCAATTGCGAAGGACCCATGATGAAAAATGCTATGCCCTTTCAGAGAGAGAACTGATCAACTCTGAATGCAGATGGAAGCGTTTTTTAAAACTTTATTTATTTATTTCCTTTGCAAAATGACTTAGATGGAAATGTGTTTTTCACAAGTTCACATGTGTAATGCTTGCTTTCTCAATGGGTGGAGGGAAGGACTAGAGGGAAGGAAAGAAGTTGGAACTCAAAACTTTAAAAAATGAATGTCAAAAATAAATGATTCAATATATTTTTTAAAGTGTCCTAAATTATATCATTCAGGAGATGTGTCATTAGGAAAAGGTCATTTATGTAGGGATAACTGAGAGGATTGCCTGTGTGCTGCCCTGGTAACTACTCAGAATATTCAAATGCTCAAAAGGTTCTATAACTTCATCAATTTGGGCGTTGCCTTCATTGAGACAGATTTTAACTCATCCATACATGTCCCTTCTGTGTGACTCCCATAAGTTCACCACAGGGCATCCACTTACCATGTTAGAAGCTTTCCTTGATTCTTCCTGACATTAAGAGGGTTCAGCCTTCCATTAGAGCACTCTTGAGTGTTCACCATCGATTGGCCTTACCACAGGACTAATCCATCTTTTCTTCCCATCCTACATTGCCTTGATGAAGTTGTTGGGGTTTTTTTGTTTGTTTTTTTGATGAGGTCTTTTATTCCTGTTCTTCAAAGTTTCTTATTTGTTATAATTTGCAGCGTGCTTCCTCTGACCCTATATTTCACCATTGCTTTTTGTGTGATATTCCTTTTTTAGTTCTTTGGAGACTTTGTAAAACTGGTTTTATACTCTATTGCTTCTCTCTGCTTTATAAAATGATGGGACTCACATTCATCCAACATCTTTCTTTGTAAGATTCTGCAAATGAGTTTATATTCCAAACATTAGCGGCTTTTGGCTACCATCTTTCTCTGTTTGGCAAGTGACTTAAATGTTTGCTGATTAAAGGTGCCATAAGGGCTCTTTTAGTCTTGTGGCAATGAATTTGTAATGGTTAAACTTTTATATGAAGTTATTATATAGGTTAACCATTTGTTGTCCATTTCTTATTTTAATTGCTTATTATTTGTTTAATTCAGGAATGACCTCATCTTTACCCTGATGAATTGTTGGTCTCATTGCACATAAATAGCTATTCAGGGACGTCTTTTCCTATTCGTTAAGATAGAATGTTTCATTTTTATTTTTGTTGGTAATGTTAGCACTTGCCACATCCAGGGTTTATCAAATCTTTTCTCAAATAATATGTAGATTAAAAAGGCATAAGACCCCTGTGTAGTTTCTGTGGCTTTCACCTCTTTCATACATTCTTCCTGTTCCACATTTTCCCATATATTTGTCTTCATCTTCATCTTTTCCTACCTTTGTATTGTCACTAAGTCACCAACTATCAAAGTGGATGTGGATTTAATTTGGATAGTCTTTGGTTACTTATTTGTAGAATTTCTCTGCCACCTCATCTATCAACCAAGGTTGATGCATAAACTGGTGCCCATATCATTTTTAAAATCTACTGGGGAAAGTCCTTAGCATGTTAGATAGAGGATTTATGAGAAGATATGGACAGGAATTAGATAGGATAAAAGGTCATGGTTGGGTTGTGAGCTATAATGTTGTAGGGGTTTCATAGAGTGGTGCTGTTGATTGAATCTCTGGGAGAACTCATCTTTATCACAAGACATGAAGAGTTGAGGTTACATTTATGTTTTATTGTAAATTCTTATGTTTTATTGTAAAGTATTGTGCCAAAGTGCTCTCATGTAAGCTTTAATAGTAAACATATGAGGTACAGGTTGGAGGTGGTGATGGGGTGGGGCATGTATTTTTACTCTCATTTTATAAGTGAGTAAATTGAGGCTTTGAGAGGCAGTTTTGCCCAAGATCATACTGCTATTAAATGGCAAAAGTAGGATCTAAAATCTTCCGACTCTTGTTTTTTTAAAAAGTTTTCTTTAGTTCATCTCTTTTTCAGCTGTGTCCAATTCTTTGGGACCCCATTTGGGGTTTTCTTGGCAGAGATACTGAAGTGGTTTGCCATTTCCTTCTCCAGCTCATTTTACAGATAAGAATCTGAGGCAACAGGGTTAAGTGACTTGTCCAGGGTCATACAGTTAGTATTTGAGGCCAGATTTGAACTTAGGTCTTCTTGACTCCAGGCCTGGCACTCTACCACTGTGCCTCCAGTTGCTTTTTTTCTGCTCTATCACAAAATGCACATAGTAAATTTTTATTATTCTTGGGTGCCTGGAAAAGTACAATTAAAAGACTCGCTTTTGTAACTGACTATTTGATTAGTTTAGATGTAAGGCATGGTGATTTTTATTTATTTATTTTTTTGACATGTACTCAGGATCAGAGGATTTGTGGTGTATAGAACCTTGGAGATCATTAAAGCCAGCTCTTTCCTTTTAAAAATGAGCAAACTGGGGTCCAGAGAGGAAAAGTAATTTGCATAAAGTTGCATAGATTATAAATAAGATTTGAGATTAGGTCCCAGGTCTTCTGACCCCAAATTTTGTTTAAATATTTTAACATTTATATTTAAACTTAGATGAACTCTTCTCCTAAATTTTAATATCCCAGAAATTTTGGAAGGATTCCTAGGAGCACAAGAAGGGAGATCAATAGGCTTTAAAATCTACACAAAATATAGTAAAAGCTTGATGAACTAATATTTTTTCTCCAAAGTAAAAATAATAGGCAAGAAGAGTTGAAGCTTCTGATGAAAACTTAAACCAGCATTCAGCATTCAAAAGCTTCTTTCCTGAAGCTTTTAAGACAAATAAAATGGCTTCTGAAATCACTTTGAAAGCCTTTTTGTCTGTTGTTATATCCATCAAGGACCTCAAAAGATTAAAATTTTACATTTTTAGAGACTTTCCCAAATCTGTAGTTTCCCCAAGGATTATTTAATTCAATAGAAAAGTAAGGAACAAACTTGTAATTGTATTTTTATTAGTACAGTTTTTATATTGCTTTAATTTCCTATTAACTTCTCACCTTCCAGTCATCTCTAAGAACAAATAAAAAAAGGAAAAGAAATATAAAGTTCAGCAAAAGTAGCCAACGCATCAATTAAGACCAACCCTTGTAGAGTTCTATACTCATAGTCCCTGACTTATACAAAGAAGAGAGACATGTTTTCGTGTCCTTTATCCTGAGTTATTTTGGCTTGTTATCATTACACATTGTTCATATTTTTTGGTTCTTTCCATTTGCGTTATTGTTGTCATTGCATGTAGTGTTTTCTTGGTTCTGTTTTATAGATCTTTTATAGATCTGTTTATCTAAAATCTTTACATTTATTATTTCTTACAGAGCAGTAATATTCCATCACATTCACATACCGCAATCTGGGCATCAACGAGCATTTGCTGGGTTTCCAGTTCTTTGTTATTATGAAAAGTCTTGTTAGGCATATATTTGTATAGATGGAGTCTTTCTTTCTACCTTTCACCTTTTGGGGCTTATGTGGCCAACATTGGGTCTTTGGGTTGAATGGAACAACTAGTTTTTAAAAATCCCAACAGAATACCACCTTCCTTAGTCCAAGGGGGACTGGGAAAAGGAGGGGGAAAGGTGCCATTGAATTCATCTTATATTTTGAGATTAGAAAAAATACAATTCCATCCTTTGATATTTGCAAAAATTCTGGAGAGTATTGTAATGTATTACTTATCTAGGTTTAAAAAAAAATGAAATTATAAGCTTCTTTAACCCCAACCCCTTTCTGTTTCTCTCTTTCTGTGTTTCTGTGTTTCTCTCTTTCTCTTTATACACACACACATGCATACACACAATCCATATACATGTGTGTAAGTATATATAAATATGTTTATATACATATATACATGTATATCGGTATATGCACATATTGACAACCAATGTTATAACAAGTGCTACAAATCTACCTTTGTGTTGAAAATAAGCATTTGTAAAATTTATCTATTGCTTCTTTTCAGCACAGGAAAAACTCCAAGTTTTCTGCTTTGGAAAGGTGGGATTGAAAGAATTTACTTTATAAATTGAAAGGTTTGCTTTGATAAGGAAACACCTCCATCTTGTGAACTTTTTAGGATACGACGGCAAATACCATTTTTGCCATGTTGCATTTTCATAAAGGCATATATAAATCGCTCACAGGTCAAAATTTGTTTCTCAAACATTCTAGATAATCAAAAATTTTGTATTGTGTTGTTCACTTACGTAAGGAAAGCAAAGTGTTGAACTGACCTGTCAAAACTTGAATGTCTTATTCTTGAGTTCATTCAAAATTTAACAGATATCACCACCAAATTGTTTTATAATGGCTGAATCCTTTCTTAAAAAAATTTATTGATAAATTTTATTTTCACATTACAAACATTTACAAAGAATCTCCATGTGGTGAGAGGATTCTTGGAACAGAATAAAACAATCTAGCAAAACTAGAAATATGGTCTCATCTGAAAGTATAGATAGTGTTCCACACCTGTGCTATGCTGCCAACTCTCTATTTAAAAAATAAAAGAATTTGAGGCAGCCAGGTAGCACAGCGAGTAAGAGCACCGGCTCCAGTGTTGGAATGACCTGGAGATCGAATCCCGGGCTCAGACACTTAGCAGCCACCCAGAAACACCTGGCCGTGTAACCTTGAGCAAGTTACTTAACCCCAATTGCTTGGGGGCGGCCAGGTGACTCAGCGAGTAAGAGCAGGGATGACCTGGATCAAATCTGGGCTCAGATACTTAGCACCACACCCAGAAATAACTGGCTGTGTAACCTTGAGCAAGTTACTTAACCCCAATTGCTTTAAAAAAAAATAAAAGAATTTAACAAGATTGTTATTGTTGCTTGTCCTTTATCCCTGGTTCTCGAATAATGACCATGGCATCAGGGAGATGATGCCTTGACTTGCAAGCAGTTTGGATATAAGTGAGGCAGGGCTCTGCAAAGTCACCAGCCTCACTCTCTCCTCTGGCACCATCTGGGTTCAATGGTGAGATATAGATTGGGATGACTAGAGATGGTCCCCCAGCAGGATCCTATGGGTGGGAAAAAGGAAGGCGACAAGATAGAATTCTGTTTCCTCACCCGGGAGTTCTTTTAGTAGTGCAATCCCTGGTATAATTCCTACTCTCTGTCTTCTAACCCTAAGAGCAGTGCAGTATCTTGCAAAATGTAGCTGCTTAATAAATATTTATGGAATTGGAACTTCATAGTTAATGGGCAAGGCACACTAAAGCCATTCCTACTTTTATCTGGGGGATTATAAGATGTTTCCATTTAAGAAGCCATATGGAGATTTTTCCTATTTGGAAAATTTCCTATTTCCTGTTTTCCTATTTGCTCTTTTGCTGGAGGAGAAGTGGGATCTGAGCATTTTAACTCCATGCACCAAGGTTTTAGGAAGAGGTCATACAGTAGCATTTGCAAAGTAAGGAAAACATAACGGAAAGAGAAATAGATAGCCCAGTTTGGCAAAGGGGGCTGATAATTATTTGCCTTTGAGAAAGGTCAAATGATCACATTTAAAGTGGATTCCTGGGGACAAGTGTGCGAGTCCCTGTTGGGAATTCCAGCTGTTGTGCCTTGGCTCCTTCTCCTGTATGTGCCTGTGGGTGTTCAGGCCTCCCTGAGAAGGAGGCTGATCTTAAGCCCTATTTTAAGACGAATACAGTAGGCCAAGGGGAAGTGGAAAGGTGTAGGTTGAACATGAGCAGGCCAAATCACATTACAAAGGAGGAACCATGAAGAAAAGAGGCAGAAAGGATAGCATCAGAGAAATGTATGACTGATGGACTATGTGTGGGTCTGCCCCTGACTTGCAGTTAAAGGCAGGAGCCCCCGGGGCACGGCTACTCCAGGGTCAGGTCCTCTTGTGGCTCTGAACTCCTAAAGCTACTGCATGAGAGCTATAATTAATATATATGATCATATAATTGTATAAGTATAATAATAATAATAAAATTAATGATAATAACACCTGCCATTTTGTACAATACTAAGTACCAGGTACTATGCTAAGTGCTTTATAATTATTATCTAATTGGCTCCTCACAACAACTCTTCGTGACTCCATTTGGGGTTTACTTGGCAGAAATACTGGAATGGTTTGCCATTTCCTTCTCCAGCTCATTATACAGATGAGGAAACTGAGGCAGACAAGTGAGGTGACTTGCCCAGGGTCATACAGCTAGTAAATATCTGAGGCTGGATTTTGAAATCAACACTCTATGCATTCTGTCACCTTCCTACCTTAGCAATCAGCCAGAGGACACAGTTCACAGCAAAGGTGCTTACTAAGATGGTGTAGTGTAATGGGAATGCCAATTTGGAAGATCTTCCCTGCCCCTAGGCTAAAATGCACCTGAAGCCTGGGGAGGGAGGCTTGTTTTTCAGTAGATACTTCTTGATTGGCCAGTGAGTCAATAAGGTTGTTACATTCTCTGAGCCAGGAGAAGGCTATATAAGCCCTGATGTATAGCTTTGTTTTGGGACTCACTTTGAGAAGTGTTCTGTGATTTGATCTGAATTCTGGGAAGCCGTTGTTGAGAGTCCCCCGGCTTTGAAAAACCCAGATGTGGAAACCCAGATGTTGACTGGGTATGGATGTAATGGTTGGACAGTTTGGAAAGCTGTCTACTTGATCTGTTAATGTCTTGATAATTCTGTCTGTATATTTTGAAGTTTGGGGTGCTGACCTTTTTCCCCTGAACAAGGTAAACGATATATGTCTGACTGATTAAAGTAAGCTTGTTAACCCATTTTGAGT
>NW_027185797.1:1183828-1184879 GCF_028583685.1 Petaurus breviceps papuanus | reverse complement strand
GGGCGGGGAGGGGCAGGGGGAGGGAGAGAGGGAGAAAGGGAGAGGAAGAGGGAAGGAAGGGGAAGGGAGAGGGAAAGGGAGAGAGGAGAGAGTGTATGTGTGTCTTGCTTTTTAAAGGGTCACCAGGGAAATAGCTGAACCTCTGGCTAGCCAGTGGATAGCTGCCCTATAATTCCATTAAGCTTGAATTGAGCTGCTTCACCTCTGTGAAGGGGTAACAAGGTGTAATTTGACTTTACAGTACATTTAAGACCTTAATGCCTCTGTTGTCTCTGTTAGAACCCTTGAATTTTGTCATTCTATCAACTGGGCTGGGAGGAAATCGGTTGATCTATAGCCTCCCATTAAACCCTCCCATCCCCATTACAACTGATGGACAGCCCACAGGCTTCATTGGCATCCATGCAGCCTCAAGAGAAGACTAGAAGGGAGGCCCACATCACTTTGGGTGGATCCTTCTTTGGAGGATTTATGGGAAGACATGAATAACAGTGGCACAGGCAGGATGGGTGGTGAACTGCCTCACTGGAGGGGCCACCATAGTCATGAAATCACAGAGCCATCTTGGCCTCTCAGCATGGCGGGTAGAGTTTTTCAATGTATTTGGTAGTGCCAGGGGTTTCTTGCTTTGTTGGTGGCACATACGCATAGTCCTCATCAGGCTGTCACCCTCAAGGCTGACTGTTTCCTAAGCGTTCCATGAAGCCAGAAAACCTGAACTTTTTCCTTCAATGTGTACACTTCTTCCTGACATTGAGCTATTAAATATGTGATCTGGAGAGATGGTAGGATTACTTGGGCACGTTTCTAGAGAAGAAACCATGGCGTAGACTCTTGAGTTGTACATTATAGACATCTTCTTGCTGTCACTGTGTAGGCAGATCTTGCCTTGATACCAATGCTGCCTAATTATTTAACAGACATCCCATTTAAGTCAATGATTATCTATCTATCCATCTATCTACCTATCCACCTATCTACCTACCTATCTATCTGTCTGTCTGTCTATCTATCTATCTATCTATCTATCTATCTATCTATCTATCTATCT
>NW_027185797.1:1172012-1183818 GCF_028583685.1 Petaurus breviceps papuanus | reverse complement strand
TCTATCTATCTATCTATCTATCTATCTATCTATCTATCTATCTATCTGTATTGATTGGAGTATTTATTTGCTAGGCATCTGCTGTTTGCAAAGTTTTGTGCTAGGCACTGGGGATGTACTACTTAAGCCGTGTAATTTTGGGTAAAGCTTTCTGGGACCTTCATTTTCCTCGTCTGGAAAATGGGAATGATAACTATACGACCTAACTTACAGGATGGTTGTGAGGAAAGCTTTTGTAAACCTTATACGTTTATCCAGATGTGGACTGTTGTTAAAACTGCTCACTGAAGAAGCATGGGACCAGGAAAGGAAGGATTGGGGTTCTAATACCGTGTTTCCCCGATAATAAGACACTGTCTTATTATTTTTTTTGGAAAGAAAAACACCAGAAGGCTTATTTTCAGGGGAGGGCCTATGTTGTCCTGCCTCAGCTCTCCTCTGCGGCACTGCTCTCAATGGCGCCAGCAAGCAAATCACTGGGGAAGAACAGGATGACGCGCTCACTGCTGCAGCTCTGATTGGATGCAGCTCAGAGCGCGGCGTGCATTTCACCCGGGGGGGGGGACAGTGCATACAGAGGGTATCGTAATGTAGCGTGTAGCGCAGGGGATCACCTTCACTACAGTAGCAATCTCAATAGGGCTTATTTTCGGGGGAGGGCTTATTTTAGAGGAATCTTACACAGTAAGGGGAGGGCTTATTTTCGGGATAGGTCTTATTATTGGGGAAACACGGTACCACCTCTGTTATTCATTAAATATGTGACTTTGGGGAAGTCATTTGACTTCTTTCTGAAAATGAGAGTTGATCTAGGTGATCCCTAAGATAGTAGTAGCTAGCATTTATATAATAATTTAAGGTTTGCAAAGCACTTGACAAGCATCTCATTTAATCCACCCAATGACCTTGAGAGACAGGTACTATTTTTATTTCTATTTTACAATAGAAACTGAGGCAGATAGTGGTTAAGTATCTTGAAGGTCACACAGTAGCCAAGTGTCCAGGTCTGGATTTGAACTCAGGGCTCCCTGATTCCAGGTCTAGCTTTTTGTTGATCATAACACAAATTCTTGCATTCTGTAATTCCCAGCTACTTGGAGAATCCATCTGGGCAGTGACTTAGGAATGAGATTGCAGTGACAGCATCATGATTTCTCCCCATCAGCTAACTTCTAGGTTATGGAACATCTAACAGCTGCTTAATAAATGTTAGTTTAATTAAATTGATTGACTAAGGTGGAATTTAACATTGCATCCTCAGTTAGCTGAGCTCATCTCTTGAAGGATAGATGCCAAGACAGGGTAGATAATTTGTATCTGGAATGAAAAAAAAAAAAAAAGAAGCAGAAGAAAATATGTACAGGCCCACTAAGTTTTGTCTGTTTTACAAAAGCAAAGAATAAAAACATGCAATCACTTTTCAAACCCTTTGTACTCAGTTTCAATTTGTCTAACCTCTTAATTGTGGGGGTAGTGTGGGGTTTCCTAATTTTCCTAAAACTTTTTTCCTCAAATGATCTCATCAGGCTGAAAATACCTACAGGCTTCTTTGGAGTTGTCTTGAGAAGAGGGAACCTGCCGAGCCAGCAGACTAGCTCTCCTTCTTCACCCCAGCTTCTGAGTGACCTTGGACCAATTGAACCTGCTCTGGTTCTCAATTCTGCATCTATAAAATCAAGGGGTTTTACTGGACGCTCTCAGAGGTCTCCTCCCATTCCCACAGTTTGTGATGCTCAAACTCTTTATTTGTCCCTGTCTTTCAGCTTCTTCAGTCTGGACCCTGGCAGACTGAGATCAGGGGGGGAGCTAGAGGAATTATCTCAGGCCCTGGCGTTGGACCCTCCACTTAACTACACTTCCAAACCCTCCAGACAAGTGAGTAATTTTTATTGTTATTTGCTAGTAAAAATACGTTCCTTACTAATCCTGGAGAGAAAACACTAGAGATCAGTGTGTTTTAACTTATCTGAGTGGTGGTGGAAGTAGGGAAGGGGGTGGGGCAGAGAAGGAATACACCCTTTTTTAGAATTTTGGTCTAAGTGGTTTGTTTTATTTGAATATGGGAAGGGGAGGAATGAGGTGAATCATCATTCCAGTATGTTTCTGTGTTGTCAGGGTGAGTTCCTTAAACTAAGATTTAATTACAAATGAACTGGACTTACTTCAGTGTTCCCTGGATTGCTCCTTAAGGGCAGGACCAATCTTTTGCCCTTTTTTTTGTATCCCTAGCTCTTAGCACGGTGCCTACCAGGTAGTAGGTGCTTAATAAATATTGATTGATTGACCTGTACTTTTTCATCTCTCCATCTTCGTTCACACTGTTTATTTTGCCTATAATGTCCTTCCACCTGCTTCTTTGCTTGTTGAATCCATCCCTGGAAACCCAACTCAGATGCCACCTCTTCCATGAAGCCTTCTTGGATTTTTCCTGTCAGTTCCAACTTTCCCTCTCCTCTATTAACACCTAACCCTTTGTACTTCTCTACTGCTCTATACAGGGTGTCCCTGACATCTGGACACATAAGAAATCTCATTAACTATGCATATTTTCAAGAAATGAAATTTTCAGAGGTGGCCAGGTGGCTCAGCGAGTAAGAGCACCGGCTCCAGTGTCGGGATGACCTGGAGATTGAATCCCGGGCTCACTCAGCACCACACCCAGAAATAACTGGCTGTGTAACCTTGAGCAAGTTACTTAACCCTGATTGCTTAAAAAAAAAAAAGAAATGAAATTTTCAACAACCTTTGATTTAATTAGCATAAATTTTAGCCATGACAATTTCATATGGAATAAAAGCTTTCATTAGCTCTTGGGAACTATTTTCCATATTAATGAGATTAATTTAATTAATGACATTTCCTATGTGTCTCCTATGTCTTCCAATGAAATCTCATTTATGCTAATTAAATAAAATGTTGTTGAAAATTTCATTCATTTCACTTCTTGAAAATATATATAGATATTGAGATTTCCCATGTGTCCAGACTTTAGGGGCATACCGTAGTTTGCTTTGCATGTATTATCTCTCTCCTTCATGTAAAATCCATGTAAAATCTCTCAGTTTTATACTTTCCCTGTGGGGAGAGGAAGGAGCAAGCTTTTATTAAGTGCCAACTGTACACCAGACACTCTGTTAAATGTTTAATAAATATTTCAGATTTTCCCCAATTTACAGGAAACTGAGGCAGAAAGGAATTAGATGACTTGCTGCCCAGTGTCTGAGTCCAGATTTGAGCTCTGGTCTTCCTGGCTCCAGGTCCACTACTCTGTCCACTGCTCCCACTAGCTGGCTCTAGGATAGTGCCCAGCAGTGGGTGACTTGGATAAGTATCCATTGAGGGAAACTAAGGAGAATTGGTCAGATGGGAGCAGAACCAGGAGAGAGTGATGTCCCCAAATCCTAGAGAGATGAGAGTACCCAAGGACGATCAGCAGCGTCAAAGGCTGCAGAGAGGTCAAGGAGAATGAGGATTGAGAAAAGGCCACTGGATTTGGCGATTTAGAGGTCATTAGTAATTCTGGAGAGAGTAGTTTGGTGGAATGTTGAGGGCGGAAGATGGATTGTAAGGGGTTAAGAAGAAAGAGAATAGAGAACTTCACCTATTACAGACTACCTTCTCAAGGTATGGAGCATGGTGGGCATGTTAAATGTGCTTATGGGATGGAGTTAACTTTATTCTACCAGTTAGGAAGAAGATACACTTTCAGTGTGTTGAAACAGAGTTCTAGAACCAGCTCTCACTAACCATAAACCACCCCACAGTTAACCAGGATCTCTCTGACTGGTCGATCAGTTTTTAGATTTAGTTATATTTGTGCATATGGACCTCGCTTGTCCCCTATACACACTAGAATGTAAATTTCTTGAGAGTATTGATTATTCTGGGTTTTCTTTCATCTTTTTATTCTTAGTGTTTGCATCTGATAGGTGCCCAATAAATTCTTAATTGTTGAACTGAGATCTATGAATGCTTGAGGAATGAACCCTCTTTATAGGGGATTATAGAATCAAGAAATTACAACAGATCTGAAGAGTTCATTTTGTTCATTTTATTAATGTACAAACTGAAACCCAGATTCATAAAATGATTTGCTGCAAAAAATCAGGTCCCTTGACTTAGTCTGGTGTTTATTCTAGTCTACTAAATTGTCCTTTGGGAGTTATCTGTAGCTTCTTTTAAATGCCTTAGAAAATGAGACCCTGTATGTATGTGGATTTCTTTTTAAAACTGAATTCTGAACATGAGCATTTTCTGCACACGAGTACAGAGTGTGACACTTTATTTTAAAATAATTGATTTTATTTGTTGGTACCATTTCCAGTGAATCAGAATTTAGGCACTCTTCCTGTGGTTTGTGCCACATGTGATGGCTTTCTCCATGGGTCATTTGTTCAATTTCCATTCCATTCAGTTTCCGTCGATGTGGGTATACCCATCGTTGACTGTAGATGGCAAGCCATCCCCCTTGCTCTCATCCTGCACTGACAGATAAAGTTCCATAAAGAGGTTTCCTCTTCCCAGCTGAGACTCTTTGCCCCTCCTAGCTCCTCCAGTGAAGTCAGAATGCAGAGGCATCTGTTTGGTTTCCATGGCTGCAGACTCTGTTTTCAAAAACACACAGCTGTGATAATCACTGTAGCGTAGAGGTTCATGAGTGCCTATATCTGAGAGCAGTTGGTCAGAGGAAAAGGGGAGCTTCTCGCAAGTTCATTCTAAGAGTTGCATTTGAAGTGTTACCCTTGTGCCATGATTTTGCCCTGTGACATGGTGTAGAGAGGCAGTGCAGTACATTGGACAGAAGGCTAATAACCCTGGAAATCAGGAATACTTGCGTTCAGGTCTTGGCTTTAACATGTACTGACTCCCTAGGCAAGTCACCTAATCCTTCAATATCCCAGCAACTCTCTAAGAAGAGAAGTTAAATCACTGTCATTCAGTCGTATTCATTCATATCCGACTCTTCCATGACCCCATTTGTGGTGGGGTTTTTTTTTTAGCTTTTTGGAGGGCAGTTGGGGTTGACGCCTAAGGTCACACAGCTACTTTTTTGGGTGTGTTAAGTGTCTGAGGCTGGATTTTAATTCAGGTCTTCCTGACTCCAGGGCCAGTGCTCTATTCCCTGCGCCACCTAGCCGCCCCCAATTTGCCGTTTTCTCAGCAGAGATATTGAAGTGGTTTGCCATTCCCTTCTCTGGCTCATTTTCCAGATGAGGAAACTGAGGCAGACAGGATTAAGTGACTTGCCCAGGGTCAGACACTGAATATGAGGCCAGATTTGAATTCAGAAAGATGAGTCTTCCTGACTCTAGCCTCTGTGTCACGTCGGCCTCCTTTCTCCCCATTAGAAAAGGACATGGTTCATTGGAAAAGAACACTCCATATTGAAGGTTTAAACTTGGCTTTAAATCCTGGCTTTGCCACTTACTGCCTGTGTGTGACCTCGGGCAAATCCTTTTTGCCTCAGTTTCCCCATCTGTAAAATGAAAGGCTTGGTAGATGACTTCTAAGTCCTTTCCATCTCTGTAGCTGTGATCCTATGTGAAAAGACTCCTAAGTTAATTAAAGCTGAGTCAACATGTTGGTAAAGCAGATGGTACAATTAAAATACATTATCTTTAGTGTTGCAGCTGTCTATAATAGTGATCTAACTGACGATAGAGTAACTGCCACTAAAGCCGCCCCCCCCACCCCATTGTTCATGGAGGTGACCTTGAATTCCTTTTTATAAAAGTTTTATAAATGTCTTTTGTCTTGATATTGCAGTAACTTCCTGATATACCCTGGCCCCTCTGAGCCTTTCCTTGGAACAAAGGAAGACATAATAAAATAGTAAAATTAACAACAATGCATGATTCCCCAACTCTCCAAGCCAAAAAAAAAAAAAAAAAAAGTTTGGGGGTTTTTTTCTTTTTTTTGGGGAGGAGGGGGGAGGAATTGGTTTTTATAATTATACAACTTTTCATTTTGTTGTTTTTATTTACATTCACATTATTTTGGTTGGTTATATTGTTTTCCTTAGATACTTACTTGCTGTATGGCCTTGGGCAAGTCACTTAACCTCTGTTTGTCTCTCAATTTCCTCAACTGTAAAATGGAGATAATAATAGCACCTGTTTCTCAGAGTTGTGATGGTCAGAATAGGTAATATTTGTAAAAAATGCTTAGTACAGTACATGGCATATAGTGGATGCAAAATAAATGCTTGTGGTTCCCCCCCCCTCCAGTTTTTAAAGTTCCAAGTGGATGAGATTTATTTTGAGTCTTAATTCAGAATTCACAGATTTGCATCGGATTCTGCACATAACACTTCAAGGTGGGCTCTATGTGATTTATGCCTCTGCGGCCTCTTTATGGCAATCATGCAGGAGTTAGTAAGATGGTCCTTTCCTCAGAAATGAAAATAGGAACTGAAACCCATCACGTCCACTATGGAAGGCAGTCTTGGGTTGCTTTTAGCCTCTGCTAAATTAGCATAGGCCTTCTTTAGCATTTCCCGATCTGCCCAAGTTATATCTGGTCCCCTTGCCGAGTTAGTGTTTTTTAGGGGGAAGAGGGTTGGTCTGTGATAGAATGGTGAGAGTCAATGAGAAGTTAATCATGTCTTTGTGCCCAGCAGTGTGCCAAGAGCTGGAAGGGTAGGAGGATGGGGAGATGGGGAGGAGGCAAGATAGGAAGAAGGGCAGACGCAGCCCCTGCCTGCCAAAAGTCCATGTTCTAATGGGGGAGACAATAATCAAACAGTTATATACTATGTACACACATATGTATATTATATATAGAAAGAAAGAGAGTGTAAATGACTGGTGATCTTAGAGGCAAGGCTTCTATGTCTATATGCCTATTGATACAGTGTCTATAGTGTGTACATATCTCTATATAATCTCTATATAATATATATACATGCACATATGAGCGTAGGTAGATATAGATAATGTAAATGGAGGTGATCTCAGAGGGAAGGTGTATATATATATGTGTGTATGTATATAGTGTATAGTAAATATGGTATGCATATAGTACACATATATACATATTGATGATATAGATAGTGTTGATGGAGGTGATTTTAGAGGGAAGTTATATGTATATATCTGTGTATATATTTACACACACATTTATATGCAGTGTGTAAATGGGAGATCTCAGAGGGAAGGCATATATATATATATATACACATAGCCCTATATAATACACATATATATTTATGGTATACACACACACATATATGAGATCACCTCCATTTACACTGTCTATAACTTTTTATGTGTTGCTATACTATGTGTCTATATGTAAATAGAGAGTGTATATATGTATGCTATATATGCATACACATGTATATGTGTTTATGTGTATATATGTATATTTATATATAAAAACAGATAGTGTAAATGGGAGCTGGTCTCATAGGGAAGGAGCTAATGGTGGGAACCTGGAAGAGCCTTTTACAGATGGTGGGATTGAGCCCAGTCTTGAAGGAAGCTGGGAAACTGAGGCAGTAGAGGGGAGCCCTGCTCACCTTGCTGTGGAGTACTGGATCTGAAATTAGAAGTCTTGAGTTCAGATCCAGACTCAGCCGCTGGGTGACCTTGGGCAATTTACTTCAGTTTCCTCATTTATGAAATAAAGGTGAGCTCTTTCTAGCTCTAGAAAGATAAATGAAGTATTTGTTAAGTGTTTACTGCGCAAGCCCAGTGATTAGAACACTGGGCCTAGAGTCAGGAAGATTTGAGTTCAAATTTGGCCTTAGACACTTACTAGCTGTGTGACCCTGGGCAAATCACTTAACTCTGCCTCAGTTTCCTCATCTGTCAAATGAGCTGGAGAAGGAAATGGCAAACTGCTGCAGTATCTTTGCCAAGGAACCCCAAGTGGACACCCAAATAAACAACAAGATACAATATAAACCTATGAGACAGTCCCTAATTTCAAGGACATGACATTCTAATGAAGGAAGATGGCATAGGAAAGAAGGAAGTGGTGGGGGTGGGGGTGGGGGTGGTAGGAGGTCGATGTGACCTGAGCAGGACAAGGCTGCTGGCAGTGTCCAGAAGTAAAGAGCGGGTGGCTCTGGGCTTTTGGGAAGTGGTGGGCCAGACTGGGGACCTCAGGGTGAGGAGGCTGCTTCAGGGAGTGGAAGAGTCTGGAGAAGGAGTGAGTAAACTGTCTGTCTGTGATCCTGGGGAGGATTACTATTGGGCTTTGTATGTATATACAAATATGGCCTTTAACGATGTGCCTGGCTTTCTGGGTGTGTTTGTACTGGTTGTCATGGCCTAAGAATTCCTTATGAAGTGGTCAGCTGACCGGGTGATGAGGCTCTCTGTGTCTAGCTAGATTGGCCCTTGCAAAGCAGACTCTGGCCGTTGTCAGGCCCGTTGTGAAGTCTTTCCAGCTTAAGAGAACCTGCCAGAGCTTTCCCAGGCATTGCCTTCTAGAACCCAGGATCTTTTCCATTCCTCTAATAAGGCCCTAGAATGAACCTTATCCATGGTTTAATATCCACATACCTCTCAAGAATTAGCTTTGTGTGCTTTTAATAGAAAAGAAATACTCTTCCCAAAATGATTTAAACAGGGGCCTCATTTTCCTTATCTGTAAAATTAGGGGGCTGGACTCTGAGGCCAGTTCTGCTCCTTCCTCTTCCTTCTACAGATAACTTCATCTTCCCTTTCCACCTAGAGCAGTGAGGTGCTGCGAGGTACCATGTTGGATAGTATGTTGGACCAGGAGTCAGGAAGAACTGAGTTCAAATGCAGCCTCAGGCCCTGTCTGTGTGACCCTGGGAAACTGCAAAACAGAGATAATAATAGCACTTGCTTCCCAGGGTTATTGTGAGAATTAAATTAGATAGTATTTGTAAAATGCTTTGTGAATTGTAAATAGGTATATAAGTTCTAGCTTTTTATTATCATTGAAGCTTTTACTTGGATGTTGTTGTTTAGTAGATTTTCAGTCATGTCTGACTCTTCATATTTGGGGATTTTCTTTCCTTCTGAGGTATTTGTTTTTCATTTTTTTCAGTCATGTCTGACTCTCTGTGAGCCCATTTGGGGTTTTCTTGGCAAAGATACTGGAATGGTTTACCATTTCCTTCAGCTCATTTTACAGATGAGGACACTGAGGCAAACAGGATGAAGTGTCTTGCCCAGGGTCACACAGCTAATAAATGTCTGACGCCGGATTTTAACTGATTCCAGGCTCAGCTCTCTATTCACTGCACTGCCTTGCTGCCTTTTCATGAATAGATATTTTTATTTTTTTGCTTAAAAATTTACCTTTTCTTTAAAAAAAAAAAAGCTTTATTATGAACTCATTAAGCACCAACAAATACAAATATTTAAATACACATATGAAATAAGCGCTAAAATTGTCCATAAACTCCCATAAGATCCCAGGCAAAGGAGAGTCGGCAAAAGCAATTAATGGACAGCTGACAACAAAGGCTATTGCCCTTTCCAAGCCTCTTTGAAGTTGCAAGGCTTTGGCCTTTGATTTCCTTGTATCTTTTTATAGTCAGGGTCCATATAATTTTGGCTTTATCTTGAATTTTGTCACCTCCTGAGGGTCTTTTTGTGTTCACTCGTATATTTCATACTCGCCATCCTTTATGGTGCTGTTATATCCCAATGCGTTAGTTAGTCTGCCATCATTTACTCAGCCATTTTCTAGTTATGGGACATGGTGATTCCAGTTTTCTATGGTTACAGATAAACTGACTTTGAATATTTTTATGCAGCCAGATTATTTTTTCTTTCTTTTTTTAAATCATATCTTTAGGCTATGGTCCAAGCACAGTTTTTTTCTTGCCATTGTTCTCCAAGACCAGGAGTTGTACAGCAGGTTCCTGATGGGCATCTATGGAGGAAGTCTCACCCTGAGACTTAGAAGATCCTGGCTCTTGTAGGAGGTTGAAAATCATCCCAGCAATGGAATATCTGGGTCAAAAGAGACAATCTTTTTTTTGATGTTATTTTCTTAATTATTTCCAGTTGAACCTGTGATTCAGGTGACCCTGGGATGTAAACCTGGGATGATGGATTTAGAGCTTAAAGGAGCTTTGGGGTTCATCTGGTCCATCTCCCCTTCCTCCTTTAAAAATAAGGAAGCTGAAGGCCAGAGAGGTTGTGACTTTCTCTAACTCACATACAGTAGTAATGTCAGAACTGGGATTCGGCCCCGAGGTCTCTGACTCTAAGCACACCCTTCTTCCTATACTTCTTCCCATGCTCCTCTGAGAACAGCAGCTCTAAGGTGAATGAAATTTTGGTGACTTCTGCTTGCTGTAGGGAAATACAAGAAGGCTTTAGTTTGTTTTTCCCTAAATAATGTTTTGTTTTTATAGACAGATCTGGCCTATTCCAGCTATTTCCCTTAAGGCCAGGACAGCAAAGAAATCTGTTAAGTGTGGAAGTTTGATAATTTAGATTTATGATATAGCAGTTGGATTTTTTATAGTTACGTTGGGACTTGCATAGGCTATTTAAATACTGTATTTGTGCCTATTTTTTATAAGAATTAGAGCACAGTTTTGCTGTTTTAATTTTAGAAGTTAATAATGTATGTCTTCTATTAAAATTCCTCTGATAACTTCATCATGGTGATGGTGGAGGTGACCTTGGGTTTTCCAAGGCAAGAAAGTGGGCCCTGGTAGGTCCTCCCCAAGTGGGGAAGTGTAGGGAGTATAATCTCTGGGTTGGACTGCAGGCAGGTCTTTTTTTCTGAGGCCTGACCTACCTATATCCCTGAACTTTACTTACCTGGAGTGACCTTCTTCAGTCCTTTTATTGGAGAATACTTAGCTTCCTTCAAGGCTCAGCCCAGGTGTTCTTTCCTATGAAAAACCCTTCTTTGCCTGACTCCATCTGTTTCCTTGTGTTCTCTCCCCCTAGATTATACTATATTGTCTTATTTTCATATATGTCATATACTCCCTAGTAAAATGCAGCCTTCTTGAAGGCTGTTGCATTTTTGTTTTAGTATCTCCAACACCTAGCTCTGTGGCTGGGTTTTATTAAATTGAAATATATTTTATTATGTATTTGTTGGAATCACTGGGAGGCTGCCTTAATAGCCTAAAGAATAGAGAGGGGTGGGATTGATTGAGCATCTGTGATGTTGTCTTCAGCTCACCATCATCCATCTAACTTATGAGGCCTTTTCCTGCAACTCTGAATTGGTGACCTTAGTATCTTCTCACATGAAGAGTTTAAATTGCAAACCCATTCCAGCAGCGGTTCTGTCAACATAATATGGTTTTTAATAAGGGCCTGAATTTGGGGTCAAAGAAACTGGGTTTGAAGGTCAGACATGTGACCCAGGGAACATAAAAATGAGGATATAGAGTTGGCCTTACATCTCCTAGGCCAGCTTGGAAGCTGCAGACTAACCTATGACTATGAGCCATAGTAGCTCATGATTTTTTTTTTAAAGGCAGAACTCTTAGAGATTTTCACTGTGGATGAAAATTCTTGTAACAGGTATGACAAAACAAAGAGTCGTTGGACGGGTTGAGAGTTCTAGGGTCCAGAATGGTAACAATTTGTCACCCCATTCCTCTGTCTTTCCTTCTGCCTCCCAAAACAACTTCCACATACAATTATATTTAAAAAAACAAACACAAACCTTGTGTGTTTGTGTAACATAGTTTCTTAAATGTCTCTTGTGTAATACTCTGCAGTGACCTTTCCTTGACTGACTGACTTACCATGTTTCCCCAATAATAAGACCTATCCCGAAAATAAGCCCTCCCCTTACTGTGTAAGATTCCTCTAAAATAAGCCCTCCCCCAAAAATAAGCCCTATT
>NW_027185797.1:1134902-1167012 GCF_028583685.1 Petaurus breviceps papuanus | reverse complement strand
TACCTTCCAGTCTTAATCTGCAGGTTCTCTTCCCTCTAGAGCCCCCTGCTGCTCTCAGCAGGCATTGCCAAGCTTGGCTCTCCTTCAGTTCTTTGTAGTAGGGGCTCCAGAGTGGTCTCTCTGCTGGTCTTGGTCCTTGGGTCAGACAATGCAAAGAATCACCCCACTCCCCAACAAAACAAAAACCACCTCTGCAGAGTCCCATACAACTGTGCTGTTGGAGGCTGTCCCTCAAGGAGAACTCAAGGGGGCTCCCAGAGCCCATACCTCATCACTTTGTTTCTGCAAAGGGGAAAAGCTATGACTTCATGGAGCTATTTATTTATATGTACTCTTCCCATTTAGAATGGGAGCTTCCTGAAGACAGAGGCTGTTGGCTTTCTTTGTATCTCCTGTGCTTAAGCTC
This sequence comes from Petaurus breviceps papuanus, assembly GCF_028583685.1. Lineage (NCBI taxonomy): Eukaryota > Metazoa > Chordata > Mammalia > Diprotodontia > Petauridae > Petaurus > Petaurus breviceps. The sequence continues at coordinate 1,166,606 of NW_027185797.1, read as the reverse complement.
AGGGCCTGGTATACTGTTAGTGTTTATACACGGTTATTGCCGTGTTAGAGCAGAGCTCTGGTGGTGGTTTAGTACAAGAGATGAGGGACTGACCTTTACTGAAGCTGGTTCCCTTTTTCCTTTTTGCCTTTTCGGATAGGGAAAAGTAGGGCAACTGAAGTTAAGTGACTTGCCCAAGGTCACACGGCTAGGTGGTTTTTTTTTTTTTTTGGTGTGTGTTAAGTGTCTGAAGCTGCATTTGAACATGGGTCCTCCTGACTCCAGGGCCAGTGCTCTATTCACTATGCCACCCAGCCGCCCCAGAAGATGGTTCCCTTTGCTGTCTTTCAGGCCAGCCTCTGGCCTTACATGAGCCAAGATAGGGAAGCTCTTGAACTCAAGGGTTCTTAACCATTGTCATAGACACCTTTGGCAGTCAGACTATGGTGATGAGGGATGGCTCCCAATAGGTTCAGCAGGGACTCTGATCTTATCTTAAGACTAGAGCCTGCGATTCAGTCTGGAAAGAATTCAGCTCAGCCTTACTTGGAGTCAGAGTTGAAAAAGTTTATTATATGCTTTACAGCGGGCAAGGATCCTTAGAGTGCTTAACGCTGTGCCTGGTGCATAGTAGGTGCTATATAAGTATTCATTCCCTTCTCCTGTTCCTTTCTCTGACATCTCCCTCCTTATCTCTTCCTGCTGACTTCCTTCAAGTCCTAGCGAAAGTTCCACTTTCTTCAGCAAGTCTTTCCTGACCCTCTTTTACCCCCTTTTATTCTAGTGCCTTCCCTCTGTTGATCATTCATTAGACTGTGACCTCATTGAGAGTAGGGACTGACTTTTGCCCTTTTTTTTTTTGGTCTTTTTGGAGGGCAATTGGAGTTAAGTGACTTGCCCAGGTTCACCCAACTGTAAGTGTTAAATATCTGAGGCTGAATTTGAATTCAGGTCCTCCTGACTCCAGGGCCAGTCACTTTTGCCTCTTTTTTGTATCTCCCAGTAGTTAGCACACAGTAGGTACTTAATAACTGTATATTCACTTACTGACTTTGAGAGAATATTTTTCTTTTTATTTCTTTACGCTTAACTGTCATACATGTGTAATTTTTAACTAGGTTTTTCCTCATTCCTTTTATTTACCCTTTTTATTTAAAATGCTTTTATTTTCTCTGAATTAGATTTCTTTGATAGGATCTAATAGTATTTGGCACATTCTGAATGTCTTTGCAATACGGAACCTGTCGATCTTTTGAAAAAGTTTGGTTAAAGGAGACAAATAGTAATATAAAAATTACATTATTTATTCATTATTCATTAATTATTATTCCCTTAAGACTAGCAGTACTTGTCCTAGGAGTACAGTACAAAAGTCCTGACTGAGGAACAAAGGTATCATAAGACTTTTTATACATTTTTAGAGCCATCCCAATTCAGAATGACGATGTCACAAAAAGTTATGACTTCTGTTTGTTACCATCTATATGTGAAACAGATTTCCTTGGTTGTAAATGCAAATTGACAATGACCAGAGTAGGGTCTATTTACATTTTATAGTCTCAGGATGTCTGTTTTGCTTTCACTCAGAGTAAATCCCAAGATAAGGGAAATCTCATCTCTGGTCTTTCAAGTTGCTAACACAGGGAAAAGCATTTTAAAATGAACTAAAGCAGTTTGTTTGATTAATTCAGACTTTGGCTAAAATATGATTTTTAATGATTATCAAACCACATTAGTTTTTGTTTCCAATTCAACTTAACAAACATTTATTGATCCTTTGTTGGGACTGGGGATTTAAAGGTAAAAACCACCAGTTCCTGCCCTCAGGGTGTTTATATTTAATCATTGGATGGGTGTAGGGACATATTGTAGGAAGTGGATTGAGGCAAAGGAGAGCTCTACATCAGTATTTTAGGGCAGTTAGAAGAAGGAGAGGATACATTTAGCCCTGGGATTTTGAACTCTAAGGTTGAGCATTCCTGAGACTTGAATTTTTCATATTGTCCCACTGAGAAATGGGTACTTTAAGGTCCTGACTTTGGGTACAGGCTGAGAGTATTCTCCTTTCCCTTCCTTTCATGTTAATCACCAGCCTCCCCTCCCCATCCCCCATATTGGGGAAGAAACGTTCCTACATCATTTCCTCCTGGATTAGCTGCCATTGTCACCCTCTGGGAAACAGTAGGTTTGGAGTAAAGTTTGCAGAATGTTTTACATGAGACAAACCTGATTTATTATTTTTTATTTTTAAAAATTTTTTTGGCTTTTTTTTTAGAGGGGAGAAGGTAGGGCAATTGGGGTTAAGTGACTTGCCCAAGGTCACATGGCTAGTAAGTGTTATGTGTCTGAGGCCAAATTTGAGCTTGGGTCCTCCTGACTCCAGGGCGGGTACTCTATTCACTATGCCACTTACTAGCCGCACCTCCGATTTCTTTTTTCGATGTGTAATTCTTTGGCTGAAATTTTCCATTTTCCTTTAAAAAAAAATTTTTTTTGAGCCTAAACAATGAAAAAGAACATTTCTTTAAAGACAAAAAAAGAGGATTGTGTATGAAACTGTCAATTTCCATTTCACACATTTGTTTTTTAAAGCATATAATAAATTCTATATATTACTTTCAATGCTGACCTGCTTGTATGTATTTCATTGGGAGCTTCCTTCTGTTTTCTTCTGTGCATTGTGGGTATGTGTGTGTATGTACATACATACATACACACATATATTTCAGTGACATTATATGACAATACAACAGACCTTTCCTCCATTCCCACCCTCAATTAAAAATTGATTGAAAGAAAGGGGGGAAAAATTTGTAACAAAGAAGCATAGTCAAACAAAATAACACAGTGACCATGTCTGTTTTCATGTCTCAGTATCCTGAATTCATCACCTCTCTGTTAGGAGAAGAGTTGACATGCTTCATCCTAGGTCCTTTGGAATCATGGTTGGTTATTGCTTTGATCACACTTCTTAGGAGTAGCTTAGTTGACTTAAGAAGAAAATAGTATTCCCAACAGGAATAGGGGTGGGCAGAAGGATAAGTGTTGGGGAGGGTAAATTTTAGAATAGGATCTAGAAGTCCAAATTTAGTTTAGTACCATACTTGGATATGAGCCTTTGAGTTTCAAAAAAAAAAGATGTCTCTTTATAGGGTTTTAAAGATGAAGATGAGCTTTGTCCAGTACTCGCTTCCATTGTTTTCTAAATGATGTGAAGACATTCTATCACCTTTCAGAAGAGCCAAGCCTTAGAACTGTAGATTTAGAGCTGGAAGGAAAAGGTCATCTAGCCTGCCCTGCTTCCTATTTTACAGTTACAGAAACTGAGACTCAGAGGTTATAAATACAGAACCACTCCACATCCACGACTCTTTTGATTTTAGGACCCCATCTTCCATGCTAGGCTCCTGTTCTCCAGTTGGAATTTTCACTATGATCCCACTGGCCTTCCTTTTTCTCAGTTCTAGTCACAGGTCTTCTGTTACCAGCTAAGTAGCTTAAACTGAAGGGCTAGCATTTTGATGGGGCTCTGTCCCCAGTGCCCTTCCTCTTTCTCTTCCTCACACTGTCACTGTTACCAATTGAAAGGAGAACTCATACTAAAATAGGGGTAGAACAGAAACATGAGATCATAACATCCCACTCCAGGAAAGTGACTTCCCCTTTCTGGCTCTTAATTTCCTAGTCTCTAAAATGAGAGGGATAGACTATAAGACTTCTGAGGTCCTGGGCATCTTTAGTAAAATGGGTCTATGACCAAAAAGCAAGCTTATTGTGGGTATATTGAACTTTTGAGGTACCAGTAAGGGTAAGATACTTAGGTGGAAATGACCAATAAGAAGATGGAAATATGTGTCTAGGGTTTGGAAGAGGTAATGGGACTAAAGAGGGAATCGCTGGATGAGATCACCAAGGGAAACAGTGTGTGGGGATGGTGTAATGGGAATGCAAATTTGGAAGATCTTCCCTGCCCCTAGGCTAAAATGCACCTGAAGCCTGGGGAGGGAGGCTTGTTTTTCAGTAGATACTTCTTGATTGGCCAGTGAGTCAATAAGGTTGTTACATTCTCTGAGCCAGGAGAAGGCTATATAAGCCCTGATGTGTAGCTTTGTTTTGGGACTCACTTTGAGAAATGTTCTGTGATTTGATCTGAATTCTGGGAAGCTGTTGTTGAGAGTCCCCCGGCTTTGAAAAACCCAGATGTTGACTGGGTATGGATGTAATGGTTGGACGGTTTGGAAATCTGTCTACTTGATCTGTTTCTGTCTTGATAATTCTGCCTGTATATTCTGAAGTTCGGGGTGCCGACCTTTGTCCCCTGAACAAGGTAAATGATATATGTCTGACTGATTAAAGTAAGCTTGTTAACCCATTTTGAGTTGCTTTCCTTTAACAAAGCAGATCCAAGAACCTGTATGGGCGGCAAACCCTGAGGACGCTTGGGGTGCTTGTTGCTACAGATGGACAGATGACCTTTATGAAGATCTTGTGTAAATAGATACAGGAGATTGAGGAAGGAGGAGAGGAGACATTGAAGGTAATAGGTGGTGTCCGAATTAGTAAGAGAAACATGGGAATTCAGTGTCAGGAAAGCTGGTGGAATCAAGAGGGACAGGGTGGTTTCAGAGAGGCCATGGAGGATGAGGATTGAGAAAAGGTTATTACATTGAGCAGCGAGGAGGTCACTGGTGATTTTTTCCAAAGACAAGTTTCTAATGGTGATTGGAAAAGATAAGAGATTCCTTGAGTGGACAGAAGAAAAGCAAAGGTATTCTTGCCCTTTTGATAGTCTGTCCTCTGGCATCCATAACACTCTTGTTTCATGATTTTTCTCTTATGTCTCTATTTCTTCTCTGCCTCCTTTGCTGGCGCTTCATATTCTTCCAGTCCCCTAAATATAGATGTCCTACATGGTTCCGGCCCATTGATGACCCCCTTCCTCCATGTAACTCACATTCTTGAAAGTGGATCTCTCCGTCTCTCCCCTCAAACCTGCCTCTTCTCCAGCTTTTCTTTCTACGCATGGTTGTCCCTCTCCTGGTCACCTAGAACCCAAACTTTGAAGTCATAGCTCTTTCCTTCTGCAGCTGATCAACTTCCACGTCTTGTCAGTTCTAACTGGATTGAGAAAATAATACCTTTGCTCATGTTTTCTGCTATTCCTGCAATGATACTCCCCTCATTTCCTTCAAGGGTCTGGCTCAGTTTTCGCTTTCTTACTGTTTGCCCCTACCTCATTTCCTTTTTCCTTTGAAAATGATCCTTCCCTCCTCAATTTTTTAAAATAACATTTCAGCTGGATCTCTCTGTGGCACCTCCAAAGATTAAGGAATCATAGATTTAGATCCAGTATGAACCTCAGAAACCATTTAGTTTGACCTCTTAATTTTATAGTTGAAGAATCTGTGTCTCAAAGGAGCAAAGTGACTTGAACCCAGAACCTCAGACTCTAGTACCAGTGACTTTTTCTACTTCCTCAAAATAAGATTCCTACTTGCAAAAAGGAAAAGTTTAAGAAAAGCTTTAAAAGAAATTAAAAGAGAAACTGGATATTAGTAGGAAGGAATCAGTAGAGAGGGAGAGACTGTACTGGGGAGGGGGGAGATAATTGATGGAGCAAGGTCCTGAGGGAAGCAGGAATAGGCTAAAGGGAAAGAGGGAGGGGTTAACCTGGGCAAGGTAGAAAGCCATTGCTTCCCTTGATACAAGAGAGAAGAGTATGATAGAAGACCCAGAAGTATCCCTGTGTGGTGGAGAGATGGATACCTTCTCGGTAAAGCAGAAAAAGGGTCAAGGCTTTGAAAAATTTAATGAATTTTGAAATCTCCACTTTTTTCTCCCTTTTTATTCAATTAAAATGCAAATATTTATTAAGTACTTGTGGTGTGCAAGGCATTGAGGGAAATTCTTATCTAATTCACTGGTACATCTTTCCTCCACCTTATCTAGAGACAAAAGGAAAGACAAACCAGTTCCCCACAAGGACAGCCTTTGCTTGGGAAGATATTTTATCATGAATTATTTTGGATGGTTCCTTTGTATTTTGAAAAAGCAAATTAAATATCACTTAAGTTAAACTTGCTCTACCCAGCATCTTCTACCCAAAACCCATTTCTCCCCTAATCTATAAATTACTTTATCTCCATATCCAACAGCTAGCCTTCTTCTGGATATTTTCCATCACTTAATCACTTGTCCACTTATTTCAGGAACTGGCATTACATGTGAGTGATTGTCACAGAGGTTAAATGAGGTAGAGAAAGAGAAGAGGGTAGGACTGCCCTGCTAAAGCTATGTTTCCCTTAGTTGCTACCACAACACTGTCCCTTCCCCGTTCTCTCCCCAGCTTTGGCACAAAATGAATGTTAGAGGCGACTTTATTCTTTCAAAATTTTATTTATTTTATTCTGAATCTAAGAAATAAAACAAGCATTTCTATAATATAGTAGAATAGAAAAAAAATATGATCATACATGAAACTGCAAATGTATTACATACAACTTGCTATTCCTTTTCTTTTTATTTTGGAGGGCAATTGGGGTTAAGTGACTTACCCAGGGTTACATGGCTAGGTTTTATTTTTTGTTTGTGTGGGTGTTGTATCTGAGGCTGGAACCAAACTCAGGTCCTCCTGATGCTGGGGCTGGTGCTTTACTCACTGCTCCAACTAGCCGCCCCTATTCCTTTTCAATGTATAATAAAGTTATCATGCAACTTTTTTCTCCTCTTCCCCTGGTTGGCTACCATTAGACAAAAATATTAGTGTACATATATATATATATATACATATTATATATATCTATACATAAGATCATTCTATACATACTTCTGTTTATCAGTTATTTCTCTGGATGCAGACAGTGTCTTCCTTCCTATGTCCTTTGTAGTTAATATAGTATTTATAACAGTCAAATTGACTTAGTTGCTCAAAGTTTCTCTTAAAACAGTCTTGCTGTTACTGTATACAATGTTCCCTCGGTTCTGCTCATTTCACCCTTCATTATTTTGTGCAAGTCTCTCCATGTTTTTCTAAGATCATCGAGCTCATCATTTCTTACAGCACAGTTGTATTCCATCTCAATCATACACCTTGCTCAGCCATTGCCCCATTGATGGGCATCCCCCCAGTTTCCAGTTCTTTGCTACCACAAAGAGAGCTGCTGTCAATATTTTAGAACATATAGACTCTTTTCCTTTTTCCCAAATCATCTTTGGAAATAGCCTTAATAGTGGTATTGCTTGGTCAGAGGGTATTGAGGCAGTTTAATAACTTTTGGGGCATAATTCCAGATTGCTCTCCAAAACGGTTGGATTAAATGCCTTCTTTGTACTGTTCAGTAGCATTGTATCTTTCAGATGTGAAAGTAGTGTTGCTGAACCGCTATCAGCTGGCTTTTCACTTTGAGTAATTTCCTGAAGAGTGGCAATTTATTCTGGACCCTCATCATGAAGGAACTTTGGGCCCAAACTGGTCAGACTTAGAGTTAAGTGTTCATGGAATTCCTTTTGAGACCAAACCTTGCCTATGAGCTGGGTTGTCACCAGCTGAGCTAAATGGATTTAAATAAATTGCCTTGCAGCTATAATAACCCTTAGCATATCTAGAGGTCACTTATCTGGCAGCCTCAGCTAGCTGGGACATATCTGAGAACCAGAAAATTAGCAAAGAAGGCCTCTGAGGTGCCAAATGTAACCAAGTATGTAATATTTTAAATAAGTTCTTTTTTTTTTGGCTTTTTGGAGGGCAATTGGGGTTAAGTGACTTGTCCAAGGTCACACAGCTAGTTTTTATTTTAAGTGTCTGAGGCTGGATTTGAACTTAGGTCCTCCTGACCCCAGGGCTGGTGCTCTATTCACTGTACCACCTAGCCACCCCTCTTTAAATGAAGTTCTTAAGTCAACTCAGGAAGAACTCTTAGACCTTTGTTCAGATCTCTTTTACTCTTTCTTTAGACATAGTTCTAACAAGCTTGTTAATGTGTATTCCCTTTCCAAAGAAAGATTAAAAAGTTTATGAGAGGCCAGGAAGTTAGAATTGGCTGATAGCCATGAAAGGTAACTGGTAGCAACCTGACCTTGAAGAAGGGAGGGGAAAAACTTTGTGTCTTTTTCTTCCTGGGGTTAGACTAAAACACCCCTGTGTTATGAATCAGTGGCAGTTGTTTGGTTCACTTGAGTGCTGGTGCCCATTTGGGGTTGCCGTAATCACTGTCCAGACTTGTAGATTGCAGGTGCTACATACATGCAAGTCTCAGAAGATTTTGATTTGCTCTGGGATCCAAGTACAAACCCCACAGGTGGCCTCCCTGTTTCTGTTCGATGGCTTCTGGTTTATCAAGATGAAGAATACAGTAAAAGCAACAGATTAGGAAAAAGAAGGCAAGCTTCTACTGGTCATGCAGCTTCCTGAAGGAAGCAATCGATGGCTAATAAGCCAAGCTGTTTTGCTTGGTTATTGGAGAGACAGCTTGTAGTGAATTCCAGTAGAAGGTGAGCTTCTTGATATGGCAGAGATGACAGTTTCTTTTTTTATCTTATTATTATTTTATCCCCTAGCATAGTGCCTGGTCTGTAGTAGGTGCTTGCCTCACTTTCCTTACCTGTAAAATGGGGAGAATAGTAGCAGCTACATCCTGTAATTGTTTTGAGGATCAAATGAGGTAATATTTGTAAAATGCTTATTAGCACGGTATACAAATATTAACTGTTATTTAAAATATTTGTTAATTCACTGATAGAGGGATGACCTTGGAGTGAAGAAGGCTGGGATTCAAGTCCCATTTCTGTTACATATTGACTGTGGGACCATGAGCAAGTCATGTAACTTCTTAGTACCCCAAGCAGTTTTCTAATTGCATCTAATTGTAGACTCTGGAACAGCTAGGTAACACAGTAGATAGAGCACTGGGCCTGGAGTAAGGAAGACCTGAGTTCAAATCCAATCTCAGACACTGAGTAGCTGTGTGGTCCTGGATAAGTCACTTAACGCTATTTGCCTTAGTTTCCTTATCTGGAAAATGAGCTGGAGAAGGAAATGGCAAACCACTCCATATCTTTGCCAAGAAAACCCCTTAATGGCATCAGGAATAGTTGGACAGCAACAAGAAGTTGCTTATCTGCATTACTTAGGGGCATTTTCACACATAGAATTACCGAATTTGTGGAATCACTTACTTTGTCTTCCATCCTCCCCTCAAAAAACAAAGTTTTATTTTTCACTCTAAGTACAGATCCACCTAGAGAACTGACTATTAATTTAAGATCACTGTCTCTCTCTCTCCCCTGTTGCTGAAAGGCTTATTGGCTGTGGTATTTAAAAACCATGTAAGTTGTCTTTCAGGCATGTTTTCTTATTCAAACTCACTTTTGATTCTAGAAGGAGCCATTCATACAAGACTTTTTCTATATAATCTATCTCTGTGATGAAAGCTTAACATGGTTTGAGGCCAGCATTGGTGAAGGCTTTTTCAAAATCCCAGTATCAATCCATGGCTTTTGCATATATCGGGATACGAGTAGAGAATTTCAAATATAAACATTTTGGAATCTCCCTGGCAATTGAACACGGGTCTGGCCACATTATTATTCAGCACACTTGGCCTTGACTCTCTCAACCTCTTTGCTGAGTCCATCCCTTTATGGAGGGAATAAGGTCATTCTCCTGGGAAGCCCATGCTTATGTGAAACCAGGAACTCCCTCCACAAAGTGACAGGCTGAATGGAAAGGCTGGAAACAGAGTCTTTTAAGGACCATGCAAAAAATAATGTGCTAAGCTTGGAATTGTGGAGAAGAGGGATCTAGGAGGTGTACAAGAACTATTCCATTCTACTCCCTCCCTTCTTTCCCCTCGCATTCCCTTTATAGGACCAAAGAGGAAGAAAAGCTTGGAGGATGTTAAGTCCAAACTAATCATTTTTCAGAGGCTTTCCCCGTAGGGGTGAAGTGATTACTCCATGGTCATGCAGCCCCTAACTAGTGGGGTTAGGGTCACCTGACTCCCAATCCAAGACTTTTTCCATCACACCACATGCAGGCTGGAATTTTTCAGGAATCTTTAGGTCTTAGGATTTTTTTTTCCTTTCTTTAACTCAGAATTCTGCCAAGCTCAAAGGAGTCCTAGATGTTACCGAAAATTTATGTGGCCCTTGATGCTTTGCAGAGTACTTTACGTCATTTGATTTGATCCCCATGACAATATGGATTTAAATAAGGATTTCAGCATGTTAAATCTGAGAGTTAAAAAAAGAAAGAGACAGACTTGTAGCTCTTGTTCTTCCATTGGCTATCTCTGTGACTTTGTATAAGTTACATCCCCTCTTCTGAGTCTGTTTATTTTTCTGTAACATGGGGATGATTTGGTCTGCCTTCCTATATGGTGGTTTTATGAGGAACCAAAGTAGATAACAGCTGTTGAAAGTGCTTTTGAAAACGGGAAAGTGGTTGGACTTTCTTGATCCCAAATCCTTGATTCAGACTGTAATTCAGCATTTTAATTTTTCTTGCAGCAAAATAGGGCAGCTAGGTGGCACAGTGGATAGAGTACCCTGCCTAGAGTCAGGAAGACTCATCCTCATGAGTTCAAATCCAGCCTCATAAACGTCCTAGCTGTGTGACCCTGGACAAATCACTTAACCCTATTAACCTCAGTTTCTCATCTGAAAATGGGTAGGAGAAGGAAATGGCAAACTACTCCAGCATCTTTGCCAAAGAAAACCCCAAATGGGGTCATGAAGAGTTGAACACAACTGAAACAATTGAATGATAACAATAGAAAAATACATTCTCCTTTACAATCATGCCATTTTATACCCCATAGTTTCTCAGACCATCTTGTGGGAGAAAATGGGGACCATACCCATATCCCAGTTTTCCTTTCTTTCCTTTTCCCTTCAGAATTGCACTCTTATTAATCTTACAGTAGATTTAAAATCCTATTTTTCACTTCAAAAATAATACTTTGGAAGTCGCTTTCCTTCACTGAGCTTAAAAAAATCCCAGCCCAAACGTGTCTACTTTTTTTGTCTCATGGAATAATAATGATAGCTATCCAAATTGTTCCGTTCCTTTTGGGAACCTGTCATCCTTTCTAAAAATAGCAGTTATTGAGAAGAAAATGTAGTACATTGTAGGACAGGACTAGGTTTTTGAAATATTTCATATTTTTTCCTGTATCATAGAAGCCTCCACAGAAATCCTACTTTGAGGCCTCATCCTACAGTGGAGTAAACCTAGGGCTCCCTTATCCTCCCCCAAGAACTTGGCAATATTCTATAAACCGAATCAGCATTCCTTTGGATTACAGAGTGGGGCCCAGTAAACTCAGAGTATGAGATGTAATCAGCAGACAATAGTTAAGTACCTACTGTATATTAGGCATTATGCTGGACACTGGGATCTAAAGAAAACTAAAGCAAAAACATACCTTAATGTTCATAGGGTCAAAGAACTTATAGTCTAACTCTAGAAACATATACATATATATATATGTGTGTATATATCATATATATACGTACATATATAATATACATACATGCACAATATACACACATAACAAAATACATGTGTGTATATATATAGACATAGTTAGATACATTTATATGTATAAAAGATAATCATAAAGTGATTGGTGATGGGGAAGCAGAGCTTAAGCTTGGGACTGGAGAGGTGGCGTTAAAGGGAGATCCCCTTTACAAGCCCAACCAAGCTATAAAAGCTTGCTTGACTATAGTCTCAGTGATAGACTTAGTCTTCTAGTCAAGGACCAGCCCATCTAAGTTTATATGGACTCCTTTTCACCTAAGGTTGGCCACAAGGTATTTTTTTTTAACTTTTGCCACAATGACCCATAAAATGGGTAGAAATACAGAAATGGATCTCAGTGCTTATTTCTCCCTTTTGTTCCTAGAGGAAGAGTAGCAGAAAAGAGAGCAGAGGACAGTAAGAATCTCTTGGTTTCTTAGTGCCTGAGAACATTAATTTAATTGTTGGCATTAACTGGGGCAGCTAGATGGCACAATAGATAGGGTGCTGGGCATGGAGTCAGGAAGACCTGAGTTCAAATCTGGCCTTGGGCACTTACTATCTGTGTGACCCTAAGCAAGTCACTTAACCCTGTTTACCTCAGTTTCCTCATCTGTAAAATGAGCTAGAGAAGGAAATGGCAAGTTACTCCAGTATCTTTGCCAAAAAATAAACCCAAACCCCAAATGCAGTCACAAAGAGTTGGACAGGACTGAAACGACTGAACAATGGCAGTGGTAGGCAACATGAAATCCTTGTCCAGTAATTAGGGAGCTGACCCTCAGCCCAGGAGTTATGAAGTGGATCCTTGGAAAGCTAGCCTGTGGGTCTTTCTTGGAAGGAAGACAAAGGAGCTGAAGTTGTTCTCATCTTGTGTCCAAAGTCAGCAATTGGACACTTGGTTCAGGTTGAGCATGGTCAAACGGCCATTATGAAGATGACTGTTGCGTATGTACCAACATCCTTTATATAGGATGAAGCAGAGGCATTCCCTAAAGAACTTGACAAGATCCTCTAAATTAAGTCAATAACAGAACAGTGCCTCCTACTTCACAGGCTGCTCTGAGGATCAAACGAGATAATGTAGAGAAAGCCCTGGGCACACCTTCAGATGGTTTAAATGTCAGCTGTTATTTTACTGTTATTGCCTTGAGGACTGCAGCAGGAAGATTCCGGAGCAAGAAATGAGGATTCCAGCCAGAGGTCAATGGTTCCTCAGAAACTTCAGGCCTCAGCATCCTGAACAGTCATTTCAAGGAGAGTCTGAAGATACCGAACATGAAGAACATGGGATATGGCCACTGCCGGTCATTGCTGCGGTTTCCTGGGGGAGAATCACTTCACCTCTGAGGGCTTCAGGGTCCTCATCTTTAGAATGAGGGGATTGGAGTAGGTGGCATCTGAGGTCCCTTCCAGCTACAAATATATGAATCTATGAGAGCAATGAGGAATGTCATACAAAATTTGACCTTATTTTAACAGGCAGGAAATAAACAGTCACACACACATACATATTTATGTAAATATATGTATAGATACACATATATAAACACATTTTATAGATATATGTATATATGTTTTGTTGTTTGGTCATTTTTCAGCCATGTTTGACCCTTGGTGACCTCTTTTTGGGGTTTTCTTAGCAAAGATACTAACGTGTTTTGCCATGTCCTTTAAACTGAGGTAGAGTCAAAGAGGTGAATTGGGAAGATCTGTTCATATCTCTTCTACTAAAGATCATGTTTAAAGGCAACACACTGAGAGGTAACTTAAGGAATTTTGAATTTTATAACAAAATACACAAATTTTATGTATAAATACATATATGCTTGGCATTTTTTAATGACTTGGTCATGGGATTTGGCCAAAGGATAGATACTGGAAAGGAGATATAAGGACGTTGTCACAGCTGCCTTAAAATTCATACCCATAATTTGTTAATTTGATAATAGTATGAAGCTTACCTCATTACCAATCTGTTAATAGCGTGAGGCTTACTCTTAACCAAAAGGCATTTATTAAGAAGTTACTATGTGCCAGACACCATGTTAAGTATTAAGTATACAAAGAGATATAAAAAATAGTCCCTGCTCTCAAGAAGGTTACATTCTAACAGAAGAGCCATGTAGGTAAATAGACATAAATGAAATATAGATGAAAGATGATTTTTTTAAATTGGAAAGCAGTAGCAGCTAAAAGGATGGAAAGGGGCCTCCTGCCCAAGGTGGTGCTTGAACTGAGTCAGGGCTAGAAGCCAGGGTTTCTAAGAGGTAGAGATGAGAGAGGAGAGCATTCTGGGAGGGAGGGAGGAAGGAAGGGTGGGAAGAAAGAAAAGAAAGAAGAGAGGGAGGAAGGAAATGGGAAGAATGGCATATAAGCCTAAGCCACTAGGAAGGAGCCCTGAAGAACTTTAAATTCCAAACAAAGGCATTGAATTTCTATTTGATCCTGGAGATTATAGAGAACCACCAGAATTTAGCAATTTGGGGTGTGACTTGGTTGGACCTGCATTTAAGAAAGTAATGTTCACTATTGAGGGTAGTATTGATTGGAGTGGGTAAGGTAGCAAGAGGCAAGTTAGGAAGCTATTTGAATAACAACACTGAATGCTGGGGTAGCTGGTGATACCTTGGTTAGAGTCCTGGGCCTGGAGTCTGGAAGACTTGAATTCAGATGCAGCCTTACTTATTAGCTCTTTAACCCTGAGCAAGTCACTTAACCCTATTTGCCTCAGTTTCCTCATTTATAAAATGAGATGGAGAAGGAAATGGTAACCCACTCCAGTATCTCTGCCAAGAAAACCCTAATGGAATCACTGAGGGTCAGATCTGACTGAACAACAACTGAACACTGATGGGAGATTTATTGTGGCCAGAGGGAGACAGAGGCTGGTTTCCAGAGGAGTCTGTATACTGCTAAATAGGGCAGCTCTGACATTCTTGCAAGTTTCATATTAAAGGGCGACAAGGCATAACTCAGAATGGAAAATGATCATATCTGTCAGCAGTTATGCATAAAGAGTGCCCTTTGCCCTTCAGGGCTATTATCTCTGCACTACTTACTTCAGGTCACTGCATCTCTGCCCTCTGCCTGGTCAAGCAGATCTCATTATGGACAAATCTCACATAATCTGGATGCAAAACATTCCTAAGATCCCTGTATAGGAATACATTTAAGCCTGTGTTGTTATTAGTATTAGTATTAGTATTAGTATTTTAGATCTGCCAATCCCAGTTGTGGGAAAAGGTCTTCCCTTTTGTAATCGTAACCTTTACAGGAGATGGTATAGGTCCAGTGTGAAGAGGACTGGGCTGGCCTTGGAAGTCAGCAAACCTCACTTTGAATCCCAACTCGACACCAATTAACTCTTGATCTAAAGCCAAGTTACTCAGTTACTCAGTGTCTCAGTTTCCTTATTTGTAAAATGGTGATTATGTTTGCTGTATCCACACCTCATGGGCATGTGATAAGAAAGCATCTGTTAAAACTGACCATGTCCAAAGCTTTCCCCCACTGTGTCATATTGAGTAGAATCTATTCATAATCAAGTAGAAGTAAACTGCTTGAAGGCAGGAATTGTTTTATATTTTGTTGTTGTGCCTTCGGTATCTGGCCTTATGTTATGTGTTTAATAAATTAAAATTAAATTTTAAAAATGGAATTAAATTAAAAATTAAATTAAATTTGAGCTTGCTCAATCCATTCTTCACTGTTTGCTCTACTCTTCTCACAGATTAATGTGGTTTTTAAATAATGCTAATGGGCATTACATATGGCCAGCACCTTTAAAGCCAACAGATTAAGGAAAAGAAATACTTGGAAAATTCTAAGTCTAAGCAAATTCATTGTAAGAAGTGGGAATGTTCTAATCCCAGTTATTTTGAAGTATTATTTTCAAATCTGACCTCAGACCCTTACTAGCTGTGTGACCCTGGCCAACTCACTTAACCTTGCCTCAGGTTCCTCATTTGTAAAATGAGTTTGAGAAGGAAATTGCAAACCACTTTAGTATCTTTGCCAAGAAAACTCCAGAATGGGGACAAGAGTCAGACATGACTGAAACAGCAAAATTATCTTCGTAATTTGAGGATCTGTGCATATTATAAAGTGGAGCCATGACAAGGTAATAATTAAGACTATGAAGTAACCATAGTGAAAATTTATATCAGGACTGTCTTATATAATGTATCAAAACCAAAGCTTCCTGTACCAATTAATTGTAACTCCCAGAAGTGATCTTTAAAGAATCCTTACTTTTCTTAAAGACTTTTTAAAGAGGTTCTGATTTTAGGTTAGGGTCTTCTTATTTATGGGCAGAGCCATTAATATTGGCAGCAAAAGTTCTTTTGAACATTTCAGGAAGACTGATGTATCTTTGAATTTTAGAGTCCAAAGGGACCTGAGAAACCACTGAATCTGGTCCATCCCCATAGACCACTGATACAGTTTGCTTCTTTGAGAGAAAAATATAAGTTTTTGTTCACCTGTGTTATCACAGATTAAATGTTCACTCTTAACAAGTCTAACCAACAAGCATTTGTTGAGGATTTGTTCAGTCTCTTCAGTCTTGTCTGACTCTATGACCCCATTTGGGATTTTCTTTATAAGGGTATTGGAATGATTTACCATTTCCTTCTCCAGCCCATCTTACAGATGAGAAACTGAGGTAACCAGGATTGAGTGACTAGGTCTTCTTGGCTCCAGGCCCAGTGTTCTATCCTTTGATACGTAGCTACTCAATGGATGAAAAAGTGTACTAATTTTAGGCTTGTTGATTACCACACCTTTCCTGTAGCCCTAGGCACAATTGGAGAATTGATTTAATTTGGGGAGAGGCTAGGGAGTTTTAGGGTGGGGGAAGTACCAAAGCCTGGAAGCCTGAGGGGTGGGATCTATAAGCCATTAATCCGTGGTGTGGCTGTCTGGTTTATCATATTCTTCTCTGTCTGCTTGGGGAGGAGGACAAGTCCCTGAGTCTTGCCAAGAGAACATATTCTCACAGACTCACCTGTTTCATATGAAAGGAGGTAATTTATGTTTCTAAATATGTATTTCACTAGATATGTTTGTGAATGCCTGCTTAGATACCGCAGAACTTACGTGGCTCCTCTACTGATGTGATATTCTTTTTGCAGACCCTTTTCAAAGAGCTGCTGTGTCTACAAGACCTAGACCTGATCCCTCCTGCTCACAGCACTGGTCTCCCCATGGCAGTTTGTATATCCCAGTGAAACCTGCCAAGCTGGACGCCACAGCTTTGCCCACCGACATCTTGGCCACCACTGTGCCCCTTCCTGAGACTTGTGACCATGCGGTCTTAGCCTCTAGCCCGGGCATTCACGAAGAACACTATGTAAGTGAAGCCTTGGAAGATGTGTCCGATTGCAGGAAATACCGAGATGCCTGCACCATTACTGGTAAGTGGTACCTTGACGGGGGATGCTGTTACCCTTGCCCTGGGGAGGTGCAAAATCTGATATGTTCTGACCACACATGTAAAGTCCCCCCTCTACTAATAAAAATCTTCAATGGCTCCCAAATGTTTCTAAGATAAATGCTTGGCTTGGCATTCAAGCTCTCTACAGTCTGTCTCCCAAGGATCTCTGCACCCTTATTTCAAATTCCTCCCCTTCATGCCAGACAGACTAGGCTGCTAGCTGTTCCCTGGACCACATGCACTACATTGTGTCTCCCCCCTCTTTCCTGTACACAAATGGTCCTCAATGCTTGGAATTCTCTTCCTTCTCCCCTCTGAGCCTTCAAATCTTCAACGGCATTCCAAGCATAGCTTGGGTGTTGTTATCTAAGAGGACCATGGCATCAGGAAAATGATGATATGACTTGCAGTTGACTTGGATTTGAGTGAGGGAGGGCTGTGCAAGGTCACCAGCCTCAGTTTCTCCTCCAGAGTCATCTGGGTCCAGTGGCCAGGTATCCATCAGGACTACTGAAGATGACCCACTGTGCATTGGGCTTTTTAGGCTGGCCTTTTTACTCTGGCCCTTTTAGGCTAAGGCCTTTTCAAGTTCTCCCTTTGAGTGAGGTTACACCCATTCCAGGAATAAGCCTCCTTAAGGCCCCTTTAATTAGAAAAAAGAAAAAAAATTAAGGTGGGAGGGGAAGGACCCTAGGGGTTGCTCTTCCAAAGAGAAACAGTTTTACTATTGAAATTCACTCTAAGCTGGGAGGTTCAAATGAGCTTCAGGGTGAACTGGGTTTAAGGTTTTCAGAAAGGTAGGAAGGACGGGCTCAGATACTTAGCACCACACCCAGAAATAACTGGCCCAGTAACCTTGAGCAAGTTACTTAACCCCTATTGCTTCAAAAAAAAAAAGGTAGGAAGGAAAGAGTCTAGCCAGTAAACCCCAATTTATGTGGATAGCTTCTGGCCATCAAAATTTACCTTACTTGGGAGAGGAGAGGATGAGCTGAGGTAAGGAATCTCCATGTCTTCAGCATTTTTCCCTTTTGAAATTGTTTTGTGTGCGTGTATATATATATATATACTGTGTATAGGTGTGTGTGTGTATAGTATTTGTTTACTCCTGAGAATCCCTAGCTGTTTTCAAAGCTCAGCCTAGGGCCCACCAGCTATGGGAGGCCTTCCTCCTCACCTCACCTCCACATTACTTTATGTTTGATGTACAACTTGTTTTTTTCCCCTGTAAAATCTCCTTTTGGCTGGTAAATTTTGTTTTTTCTTTGTATCTCCAGCACTTCAACCCCTCAATTTTAATTAAGTACCTACTATGTGACAGGCTTTGTGCTAAGCCCTGGGGGATATCAAAAGAAGCAAAGGACTGTCCCTGCTCTCTGGGAGCTTACCGTGTATTGGGGGAGACTAATAAATGTAAAAAACAAAGGAAAGCTATATCCGTAATAACTGGAAATCTCCAACTGTGGGAAGGCGCTAGAATTTAGGGGAATGGGCAAAAGCTTGGGAGTAGGGCAGCTGGATGTTACAGAGTGCCAGACTTGGAGTCAGGAAGACCTAAGTTCAAATGTGGTCTCGAACACTTGGTTGTGTGACCCTGGGCAAGTCACTTAATCCTGTTTGCCTCAGTTTCCTCATCTGTACAATGAGTTGGAGGAGGAAATGGCGACCTGCTCTAGTATTTTTGCTAAGAAAAACCTAGATGGGGTCACAAAGAGTCAGACATGATTGAAACAAAGGGACAACACAAAAATAGGAAATACTTCTATAGAATGTGGGATTTTAGTTGGGCCTTAAAGGAAGCCAGGGAGCTAAGAAGTCCTAGTGGAGGGAGAATATGTGTCTGGGAATTAGGTCCAAGAAGACTGGAAAGGTAGGAGGGGCTTAGGTTATAAGGGCTTTGAATGACAAGCAGAGCATTTTGGATTTACTCCTAGAGGCAATGGGGAACCCCTGCAGTTATTGAGTAGGGGGAGACATGGTGGGTGAGAGATAGTGAATCCAGGATGACCCCCAGGTTGTGAGACTAAGGCACTGGGAGGATGGGGTTGCCCTCTACAGCAATGGGGTGGAGGGGGGAGTTTTGGGGAGAAGATAATAGTTTTGTTTTGTACATACTGAGTTTAGGATGTCTACTGGACATCCAGTTTCAGATGTGGGGAAGGTAGTTGGGTATATGAGACTTGGAAGTCAGCAGAAGTTAGGGTAAGGTGGATAGCTTTAAGAAACATCACCACAGAGAAGGTGGTGATCTCTTAATGTAGTGAGACAAGAGGACCCTGGACAGAGCCCTGAGGGATACCTGTGGTTGTTGTTTGGTTGTGACTGACTCCTCTAGGGGTTGGCTAGAAAGTACTAATCCTCTCTACCCTAAGAAAGGGTGTGGGTGTTCTAATGAAATTAGAAATCTAAATGCTTAGTGATTGATTTGCTTAGGTATTATATCCTTCAACAGCAACAGTAAGCCCCTATTTTTGTCTTGATTACTTGGTCCCTGCTACTTAGTAGAGGCTTTGTCAAGTGTTTGTTGAACTGAATTAAAGTTACTTCAGGAATGAAGCCAGAGAGGGCAGGGCCAAACCTGAAACAAAATAATTGAAGGAAGACCATAATAAATGTAACAGCTTTATTGATTGATTAGGAGACCTATAACATGCCTTGTTTTGTACCACCTCAACACCCTTTTAAAATGATCCTGAAACCATTGGAGCTGCATATCCGTCCGGCAGCATCATTTATCCACTGCCCACGGTGAACTGAGACGTTTATCCATTCTGTGCTTTGCAATGCTTGGAGAACCTGTGTAATTCTTGATTTGGGGCTTCCTCTATGGAGGCAAATCATGGCTCAGAAAGGTGACCTCCATGGGCTGCCAGAGGAGTCTCCAAACTCAACAGCTAATTCACAATAAAATGTTGTCATTGTTCACCCTTCATTCTCAGAGAGGACTGATGACATCACAGGGTGATGACTTGGCCTGTGAACTGGCTTTAAGCTAGGTAGAGCTGTGCCAAGTCGTCCAACTCACTCCCTCCTCTAGATTCAGCAATGTCCAGTGGCAAGACAAAAGTCAAAGACAACTGGTGATGGCCGGGGATTCAATAGATGACCCTTGTCCTTTAGAAGTTCTCCAGGGCAGGGGCTACTTTGGTGTCAGTGAATCAGCAAACAAAAAGTGGCTACTTTTGTGCTAGATCTCACTAAGTTGTGAGGATAGAAAGACAAAAATCCTGGCCCTGCCCCCAAGGAGCTTACACTCTAAGGAACATATAGAAATAGTTGATAATGTATGCAAAGTGAATACATGATGGTTTGGGGGAGGGCATGCACCAGCAGCTGGGGCATTAGGAAGGGGATTCTTTACCTAGGGTCCATAGTTTTGGGGGTTCTGTGAACTTAGATGGCCAAAATAATTACGTCTTCACCTTCATTAAGCTGTAAATAAAATTTCACATTTCTTTCACTTAAGAATATAGGCAGCAAACCACAGTAGCATTAGGCTTTCCCAGACTGTCAAGGGAATTAAATTTTAAAAGTTTAAGAATTTTGGTGCAGACGTGGCTAATTTGGAAATATGTTTTGCATGACTTCACATATATAATTGATATCTTATGGCTTGCCTTCTCAAGGGGTGGGGGAGATGAGAGGGAGGGAGGGAATTTGGAACTCAAAATTTGAGAAAATGAATGTTAAAACATTTTAAACATGTAATTGGGAAATAGCTAATGAAAAGACTTTTGGTGCAGATGGTAGTATCAGGACTGAATCTTTAAGGGCAGAAGGATTCTCTGAAGTATTAGTGAGGAGGAGGTAACTGTGCCCTAGGCTTAGGGGATGGCCAACCAGTGCAAATGCACTGGAATGGAAAATAGATGACATGTGAGAAGGACAGTGAGTGGGCCAGTACGAATGCCAGAAGGGGAATGAATATGTCTTAGGCTGGAAAGATAGAGGTGCCAGGCTGTGAAGGGATTTAAAAATTAAACAGAGGAGTTTATGATCCTACAAATAACAGGGAGCCAAGGAAGTTTGTTGAGGGGGTTGGAGTAGGGGTAGGACATAGTCAGACCTTTTTGGTGGCTCTGTGGAAGGAAGAGGGATTGGAGTTGGTCAGTAAACATTTATTACAGCACCTGCTATGTGCCAGGCACTGGGCTAAAGTTGGGGATACAGAGGTGAAAAAAGATAGCCTGTCCTCAAGGAGCTGACAGTCTAGTGGGGGAAGATGGCACACAAAAGGAAGCTTAAAAGGTGGTGGGCTTTGGGGAAGGGAGGCGTGAGAGAAGTCCCAAAGATAAGAAATGAAGAGATGTTCTGAGCTGAGCTCCTTCCTTCAATGGAGGGTTTAGAGTTCATAGTCCCATAGTCTAACCTGAAAGATAGGGGGGTAGTGATGAGACTGAGTAGAAGAGGGAGAGAAAATCAGAGGGAGGAAGCCATGGCAACAGCCAAGTCAAGAGGTTGATGAAGATCTGAATTGAGATAGTGACTGTGTGAGTGCAGAGATATCCCAGAAGACTTGGCAGCACATTGGATATGGAGGTGATGGTGAGTTAGACAACACCAGTGTTTCAAGCCTGGGTACCTGTGAGGGTAGTGGACATTTTACAGTAACAGAGAAATTCAGGAGTAGGGAGGGTTTTAGGGGAAAGAAAATGAGGTCAGTTTTGGCCATGTTGAGTTTGAGACCCATAGAGAGCGTCCAACTGGAAATGACTGGTGGGTATTTGGCGATGTGAGATGAGCTCAGGAGAGAGATCTGGGCTGGTTATGTCAAACTGAGTAGGAGTGTCTCTGGATAATTGAACCCAAGGGAACCTTGCACATAGGAGGTACCTAATGAATATTTGTCCAGTCAGACTGAACAACAGACCCATGTTAGACCCCTCTGCAGTTTGGAAGCTGCCAGGTCTAGTACTTCTCTGGCATAGCCTTAGAGAAGCAGAGGCCACCTTCACATGGCCAGTGAAGCATTGGAGCAAGACTTCCCATGGAGGGAAAGCAGCTAGGGGGCACAGGGGACAGAGTCTTGCAGGACCTGAATTAGAATCCAGCTATGTGACCTTAGGTATGGCACTTAACCTCTGCCTGCCTCAGTGTCCTCATCTGTAAAATTGGAATAATAACAGGGTAGTTATGAAGATCAAATGAGAAAATGTTTATAAAGCACTTTGCAAACCAGAAAAAGCATCGACTTGAGTGGGGTTCATTTTGCCTGGGGAGACTTGAATGGTTGCATGCAGAGAGCCCAGGCTCTTTTGCAGAGCCCCATGACTGAGATTAAATTTTAATTAGAGAGAAAGGATGATGTGTCACTGACACATTGCCATCAGCCATTTTTGGTTTTGCCCTTGAGGTTATAAGAAGATTACTGCGAGTGCCCTGTGTGCATTGTGCATACACAGGGAGAGATTGTGATGACATTAGTAAAAGTATAATCCATGAAAGTGTGGGAACTCTTTTTATTTTAGATTTTCTTGCTTTTGGTCCATACCTTTTGTTCCATCTTAATAGTGGAAAGAGAAAATGCCTCCTAGTTAGACTCGGGTTTGGTCTCTGACATCAATTGTGTGTGTGCCGCAGACAGAGACACGGCTCTAATGCCAGCACCCTCTTAGTCTGGTACTGTTGGATGAAATAAAACGCTCGAAAGTCAGTAAATATTTAACAAGGAGCAGGTTTATTTAGCCCTAACACAGCGAGAGTGGATGGTGGGATGGAAGAACCCTGTCCTGGGGGTCAGGAGATCCAGGTAGGGACTGCTTGAAGATGAAGTAATCACTTTACCCCTGGGGGGATGGGGGCTCAGCTTCTCTGGATGGGGCCCCCTCCTCTTCATTCTGGAAATGCTGGTTAGTAGTCATCAGGGTAAATTGACTTGTTTGGTCTTAGGTACCGGTACCACCATGTCTGAGACAAACTCCACGAGCCTGGACTTTTTAGGACCCAGAAGTTGCCTCAGGAAAGCCAGGGGCCCTTTAGGTCCCAGGGGCAGCTTTGTCCTGGGCTTACCCCTTGCTGGCCGGGGAATAAAAGCTGTAGCAGGGAAGCGGAGGACATTTAGGTCCCAGGGGCAGCTTTGCCCTCTCACATCTCTTGCAGAGAAGACACTGATCTGTGTTGGTGAAGGGAGGTCCTCATGCCAATGACAGATCTGATCCCTTGAAAATGTGATTGATGATTGGGATGGAATCAGAGGACTTAGACCAGGAAAAGATTTTAGAATCATCTAGTGCCATCATTTTATGGAGGAAGAAACTGGAGGCTTATCTAAAGTGACACAGGGGATAAATAGCAGAGTTGGGGCAAGAACACAGCTCTCTTGGTTCCAAATGCTATGGTTTCCACCGCACATCTCTAAGGAGGAAGGTTTCTTGTTATGACAGCCTTGTTAAAATATTTTTGGTCACTTTAAAAAGGACAGAAAGGCAGCATGGTGTACTGGAGAAAGCCGTAGGGCAGCTAAGTTGTGCTATAGTGCATAGAGCACTTGGCCTGGACTTAAGAAGACTCATGTTCCTGAGTTCGAATCTGGCCTTAGACACCTACTAGCTGTGTGACACTGGGCAAGTCACTTAACTGTGTTTGCCTCAGTTTCCTCATCTGTAAAATGAATTGTAGAAGGAAATGGCAAACCACTACACTATCTTTGCCAAGAAAACCCCAAATGGGGTCATGAAGAGTTGGACATGACTGAAACAACTCAACTATAACAAAGGTCATAAAACCTTGCTGTGCCACTGATTAGTTATGTGACCTTGGGCAGGTCAATTAATTGGGCTTGAACCTCTTTATCAAGGACCATTCTGTCTTGATTGGGTGGAAAGAATGCTAAATTTTGGGCAGCTTTGGGCAAATCACTTCATTTTTTTTTTTAAAGCAATCGGGGGTTAAGTAACTTGCTCAAGGTTACATGGCCAGTTATTTCTGGGTGTGGTGCTGAGTATCTGAGCCTGGATTTGATCCAGGTCATCCCGACACTGGAGCCAGTGCTCTTACTCGTTGAGCCACCTGGCTGCCCCTAAGCAATTGGGGTTAAGTAACTTGCTCAAGGTTACACGACCAGGTGTTTCTGGGTGGGTGCTAAGTGTCTGAGCCCGGGATTCGATCTCCAGGTCTTCTCAACACTGGAGCCGGTGCTCTTACTCACTGTGCTACCTGGCCGCCCCTTTACTTCATCTCTTTGGGCCGTGGTTTCTTCATCTGCAAAATGGGAAGAATTTGACTGACCCCATGAGAAGGGAGAAACTGTCATAATTTTTTTTAAAGCAAAAAGTTGAAGAAATGAAGCTTTTTTAAAAAAAAATCACAGTCTTAGGAAGCTAGTGACTTTATGAGAAATCAAGATAATGTTAAACAGATCCAAACAAATGAAAGAATAGAAGGCAATGTAAAATATCTCATGGGAAAAACCACTGACCTGGAAAATAGATCCAGGAGAGATAGTTTAAAAATTATTGGACTACCTGAAAGCCATGGTCAAAGAAAGAAGCTAGAAATCATTCTCCAAGAAATTCTCAAGGAAAATTGCCCTGATGTTTTAGTACCAGAGGGCAAAATAGAGGTTGAAAGAATCTACCAATCACCTCCTGAAAAAGATCCCAAAAAGAAAACTCCTAGGAATATTATAGCCAGGTTCTGGAATTCCCAGATCAAGGAGAGAATATTACAAGCAGCCAGGAAGGAACAATTTGAAAATTGTAGAAACACAATCAGGGTAACACAGGATCTGGCAGCTTCTACACTGAGGGATCGAAGGGCCTGGAATATGATGTTCCAGAGGGCAAAGGAGCTGGGAATAAAACCAAGAATCACCTACCCAGCAAAACTGAGTATCATATTTCAGAGGAAAATATTGTCATTCAGTGGAATAGAGGACTTTCAAGCATTCTTGTTTTTTTGTTTGTTTGTTTGCCTTTTGAAGGGCAATTGGGGTTAAGTAACTTGCCCAAGGTTACAGGGCTAGTTTTTTTGTGTGTTAAGTGTTTGAGGCCGGTGCTTTATTCATTGTGCCACCTAGCTGCCCCCAACTTTCAAGCATTCTTGATGAAGAAACCAGAGTTGAATAGAAAATTTGACATTCAGATACAAGAAGCAAGGGAAGCTTGAGAAGGTAAATAGGGAA
The DNA here is from genome assembly GCF_028583685.1 of Petaurus breviceps papuanus. Classification (NCBI taxonomy): domain Eukaryota; kingdom Metazoa; phylum Chordata; class Mammalia; order Diprotodontia; family Petauridae; genus Petaurus; species Petaurus breviceps. Next base: position 1,141,547 of record NW_027185797.1, on the reverse strand, counting down.
AAGAAATAAGGAACTTATCAAAGTTGAACTATTAACATTCCTACATGGAAAAACTATAATTGTAACTGAGGAAACTTTTGTCAGTATGAAAATAGTTGAAGGGAATAGAAATATATATATGTCTATATATGAGAGTATATGGGCATATGAATACATATGTGAATGTGTGTATATATGTTTACAGGTATACATAGAAGGCACAGGACTTTAATAGGAAGGGATGATGCTTAAAAGGTGAAATTAAGAGGTGAGAGAGGACTATAATGAGAGGTGATGGGGAGAGACAGAATGGGGTAAACTATCTCATAAAGAAGAGGCAAGGGAAAATGGTTACAATGGAGGGGAAGAATAGGAAGGCAAAAGGGAATGGGTCAACCTTATTCTCATTGAATTTGGCTCAGGGAGGGAATGACATACACACTAAATAGGGTATCTCACCCTACAGGAGAGTAGTGGGGAAGGGAATGAGAGGGGATATGATAGAAGGGAGGGCAGGCTGGGGGGGAGGGAAATTGGAAGCACCCACTTTTGAAAAGGGACGGGATCAAAGAAGAGAATAGAACAAGTGGGAGGTGGGATAGGAGGGAGGGAAATATAGTCAGTCTTTTACAATATATCTACTATGTTAATGTTTTGCATTAGCTACACATGTACAACCTATACTGAACTGCTTATCTTCCCAGTAAGGGTGGGTGGCAAGGGAGGAAGGGAATGAATCTGGAATTCAAAGTTTTAAAATCAAATGTTTAAAAAAAACCATATATATATATATATATTATTATCAATACTATTTCACATGTAATTAGGAAATAAGATATATAGGCACTGGGGCATAGAGATCCACCATTCTCTACTGGAAAAGTCGAAGGGGGTATGGGAGAAGATATGGGAGAGAGCAGATTGGAGGAGGGGATATCCTGTGGGATTGCTATTTTGGGGTGATGGGTAGGGGGAAAAGGGGGAGAAAATTTGTAACTCAAAATCTGGTGGAAATTAAGGATGTAAACAAGAAGTTAATAAAACATTTGAAAAAAAATCACAGTCTTATAAGGTTTCCCCACTTCTTTTGTTTTGAAGGGGTGTCTTTTAGCAGTGGACAAAATGGATTACTGTCCTGTAAGGTCCCATCTCACCCTAGATGTGTCTATGGCTGGAACCAGTATCAGACTCTGTCAGGAAATCAGTGCCTTGGTCCTAGCTTTTGACCACTAAGTGTTGTGTACCCCTAAACAATCTTCTCTGAAGCTCCTTTTCTTCATCTTTAAAAGGAGGGGGTTGAAATAGGTGATCCCTAATTTGCCATAGTCAGTGATGTCCCATTTTTTTTCTAATCTTGGAAACAGGATAATTGTTTAAAGGCTAATAGACCTTCTAGGGACAGCTAGGTGGCACAATGGATAGAGTACATCTTCCTGAATTCAGATCTGTCCTCAAACACTAGTTGTGTGACCCTGGGCAAGTCACCCAACCCCGTTTGCCTCAGTTTCCTCTTCTGTAAAATAATCTGGAGAAGGAAATGGCAAATCATTCCAGTATCTTTGCCAAGAAAACCCCAAATGGGGTCACCAAGAGTTTACTGAACCATAGCAATGAAGCCTGACATTATATAAACTTGGACTTTTCCTCATTTCTTCAAAGAACATTTGAAGAGACCCAATTTGCATTGGCTTTAAGTACAAATAATACTCACAGTAGTACCACTCCCATGTGCGAGTGGTGGAGGCGCTTGTTTTCATTTGTTTGGGGAGGGGGAGGGATTATCATGCAGAGAAGAAAAGAAGCAGGGCACCCCAAAGACCCTCCCTGACCAGAACATCATCTGCTTCATGTGCCTTATTCTCAGTACATGGTTTTCTGTTAGGGTTGGTTTAACAGAGTGCTGAGAAGAGAATTTGGGCAGATGGCCCAGAGTTACATAACCAGTTGTGATCTTTGAACAGCTCAGATTCCAAAGACCTGCCCCTGCATACAAACTAAAAGGGAGAGGAGGGGGCAGGAGGTAGTTGGGTCTCCGCTGGTGTTGGACTTGGAGATTTGACTGACTTGGTCCAGGATTTCATGATTGGTTCTTGGGGGTTCTCTGATTGTGGTTTTTGTCCATGGCGTTGGTGGCACAGGTTGGGGAGCCCTTAATCACCCATTCTTTGGTAAGACTTCAGCCCAAATTGATAAGGACAAATAATTTTGGTAAGTAGGACTATGGGCTTTTTTTTTTTTCTTTAAAAGTTGCCTTCTGTGTATTCTTAGCATGACAATGATGGGTACAGAAATTTCTCCTTTTTGTGTCTTACCCTAGTCTACTGTTCTACCTGTGGAATATTCCCAGGTGATCTGAAGTAGTTATTTTGAGGATGCAAGGTTATGATCTTCCATTTCATTTAGGGCTTGGGGGCAGGGCATATGTGGTGGGAGGAGCTCTGGATGGGAAATCTGGATAACTGGGTTCTGGGTTCCCATCTCTTTGTGATCTCCTTGTGTGGGGAGATACTAGAAAGAATCCTGGATTCACAGCCAAGGTCCTGAGTTCAAATCCCAGCTCTGTGATCTAAAAGTGCCAGATTTAAAAAAAAAGGAATTTTAATGGAATTTAGGGTAATAGATTTTGAATCTATGTCTCAAGTGTGATAAGAGTTTCAAGTTAAAGCAAGAAGGAACCTCAGGTCAGCTAGTCAAAGCCTCTCATTTTATAGATGAGGATATTGATGCTTTCAGGTCAAGTAACATAATGATGATGGTGATAATGATAGTAAAAATAATGAAAAGAGTAGTAAGCTAGGATTCAAATCTAGGTCCTTTGCCTCTAATGCAGGGTTCTTTGCCATTCAATCAAAACAGGGTAGTGGAATGAACTTTATTTTATTGAGAGTGGCTTTCTGAGTTAATTAAAGGTTTAGAGGCTGAGAACTATTTGCTTTACGTGTGCTGAGTTTTTGCTTTTATTCCAACTGGAAGGCCTTATTTTTTCCATCTGTGCTTGGTGAAATCTTACCCATTCTTGGAGGCTTCTCAAAAGGTTATGTCCTGTCTGTGTGACAGCCTTCCCTGTCACCCTGGCCGGAAGGGACCTTTCCTCACCCTGAACCGTCAGCTGCTTGTTTGGACAGCTTAGCATGTATTGCTTTTTATTGGGGTAATTTGTTTTAGTGGGAATCCTGCTGGGCTGGGAGTTGGGAAACCTGGATTCTGCCCTCAGCCCTGGTGCCAGCTAGTTACCTCCCCTCTCTGAGGAGAACTCAGGTTTTGACTTAGATGATATCTAAGGTCCCCTTTGGCCTTAACATCACCAGACTTTGTTTCCTTTTAGATTTTAAGTTCCCTGAGGGTGAAATAGATCATTCAGATCATTCAGTGGAGACAGCTAGGCGGTGCTATGGTGCACAGAGCACAGGACCTGGAGTCAGGAAGACCTGAGTTCAAATTCTGCCTCAGACACCAGCTAGTTGTGTGACCACAGCAAGCAAGTCACTTATCTTCTGTTTACCTCAGTCTCTTCAACTGTGAAATGGAAATAAAAAAAGCCCCTACCTCTCAGGGTTATTATAAAGATCAAATGAGATAATATTTTTTAAGAGCTCAGCACAGTGCCTGACATACAGTAGGTGCCATATAAATGTGCTGTTATTATTAGTTAGGGATCAGGAGGGCCTGGGCCAGTCACATGTATGGAGTGGGAGAAACCAACGGATAAGAGTCGTTTTTGTGCTTTCTAAATTATATTTATATCACCAGTATGCCCAGCACAGTTCATTACATACAGTAAGCATTCCATATTTATTGACAAAAAGGAATGGAAAATGGACTGTGGAACAGAAGTCAGAAAGAACAGAGGCGGGCTCTCCATTGCCTTTGCCTCCCCTCCCCACCCTTCCAGCGACTGGAGAGAGATTGACTCCTCTATAGTTTCTCAGGGTTTTTCAAATTCTGCCTGTGGTGACAAATCCGAAGATGCCAAACTTTCAGATTTTGGGGGCTCTTCTTGCCCCTCTCTTGGTAAAGTGCAGACGTTCTTCTCCTTCCCTCAGGCTGTGTGATGTCTTAAGGCCCTTTCAGCGATTCCTGCAGAGGATGTCTTAGCCCTGGAGGGCACAGGCCAAGCCAGGCCTGGAGGGATGAAGCAGAATTCATCCCTGGGGATTAGGGGGTTCAGGGCCCATGATCTCCCATCCTAGAGTAAGCTAAGGAGCATTTTATCTTTAGCTTACCCTTCTCCTGTAAGATTGGCTGAGAGTATGTGGAGAGGATCTTATACAGAAACCGTGGTTCTTAAGTGACTCTCAATGGGAATGGTGTAAAAGCCCCCTGGTTGGGAAACCCCTCCTATTCCTTTAGCCACGGTAGATGCAGGTACCATCTTTGATTTTGCCTCTTTTTGTATTCGCAGAGCTTAAGACAGTGCCTGGCACATAGTAGACACTTAAAAATGTTTATTACTTTTTTTCCTGAAAAATAATTTGTTGAAAGTTGGAAAAGTTTCATGAGTAGAAATTAATCATTATATTGTTACAGCTAACTTTTTGAAAATTGATGATTTTTCAGGGACAATTTTGGCGTACACCAAAACCATTCGTTTCAGACTCCAAGCCTTTCCATCCATCGCGCTGCTGAGCCCCCTTTTCATTTTGTGTCTTTCTATTAGAATGTTATTTCCTCAGTTGAGATCAAGGACTATCTTATTCTTTCTCTGTTTCTCAATCAGTTAGCACTTGGTGCTTAATAAATGCTCTTTCATTCATTCTAAGATAAATCTTTGTAGACCAGCTATCCTGTGGAAGGAAAGAGAAACAGACCGTGGGATATCTCATTCTTTGACAGAATGAAAGAATGTAACCTCTAATCAAGGAAATAACAAATTCTGCCTACCCTTTCCTGATCTTTCTTCTGTTCATCACCCACAAATGATAAGTTTTAGCTGGCTGTTTATGGAAACTCCTCTAGTATCTGAAGTAATTTTGTTGTCCCTGCATTTAATATAGGGTTGATGACATACTCTTAGGTTGAGTAATTTTGACCTTGGCAAAAGAAAAAGCAGGCATGGAGATCCAACTCTTTTTCTCAGTCTGTTCTTGCTTAAACTAGACAATGCTAATCTTTTCCTTGAGACTGCTACAGATGAACAGGCTAGGTGGTTTTTACTAATGTTTTAGTAGTGATTGATTCTTAAGACCTGAGAATTCCTATGTGGGGAAGTCTCTCTGTAAAAGCAAATAGGCTTTTGTTCTTGGAGAGTTGCCTGGGGGTACTGAGAAGCTGAGTGATTGGACCGTCTTAACCCATGTATGTCAATAGGAATTTCAACCAAGGTCATAGGCATAGATTTAGAATTAGAAGGGACCTTGATGGTCCAACCCTCTCATTTTACAAATGAGGAAACTGAGGCCCAATGATTTGCCTTGTGACAGAGCTCAGATTTGACTCCAAATCAAGTGTTCTTTTCCATCGTGCCACCTTGGCTCCAAGTGCCCAGAGTACACTTGTGTATTACTTTGAAGTTTACAGTGTGCTTTAATACACCATCTCTCATTTGACTCTCAGAACAATACTGTGAGTAACTAAGCAAGTATCATGATCCCAGTTTTATAGATAAAGAGACTAGTTTGGGAGGTTAAGGGACTTGCCTATATTTGCATGAAGAGCAAGTGACCAAGCCAGGACTTAAAGGAGTTGTGATTTCCAGTTCCGGTTCTTTTTGACTCTACATGTAATAATCACGTCTAATGTTGTCATGGAAATCCAGGGAATCACAGGAGCACAGCTTTAGAACTGGGAGGAATCTTGAAGGCCATCAAGGCTGACCTCCTCATTTTACATAGGAAGAAACTTGTCCAGGGTCACACAGCTAATTTCTTAAGTGAATGAAAAAAAAATCAAATGTTTACTGTGTGTGAAGTTCTGAGCTGCGAAGAAGGTTAGATTGAATTAGAACCATTACACCGGTGGATACAACTCTTAGCCAAGGAGTCAAGGAAGTCTTACTTCTAATATATCTTTGACCACAGGGACAGTTTCTTAATTTCTCTCTCTAGGCAACACTCTAAGACCATAATTTATAGGCTAGTTTATCTTTCTGCATTGCTGGAGGAACCTTATACACCAGGGAGTTCTCTATGATAATGAAATCATTGATCCAGGCCAAAAATTAATGTGATAATCCCTTGAGTTTCTATAGAACTTTACTATCTACCATGTTATGCATTTAATCTATACATAAGTCCTTAAAATGAATAGTTGGCTAGACAACTGTTGGTTTACTCTGTTACTTCAGATAATGAGAATAGTGGGGTCAAACCTATCTTGGGTTGCTTTTAGATTACATTGTAAATGGGAAATATTTAACAAAATAAGTAAAAATACAATAGAACACAGATAATATTCTTTTCTAAGTTAATATGGCATTGTAGGGATCCTCATGTGCAGTTTAGTGGTCCCATTTCTATTTGAGTTTAATACCAATATATTAGAATATTTTAGAGTATTATCGGAACTTCGAGTTAGCTCTCATATTCCTAATCTGTAGGAGAATGAACTATTCATTTAATTAATTAAACTTAGACTGAATTGAATTGCTAAAGATAATTGGATCAGGAACATCATTTGAAAAATAGAGGACTTGATCTCTCTTTCTCTTTCTCTCTCTCCCTCTCTCCT
>NW_027185797.1:1058319-1133319 GCF_028583685.1 Petaurus breviceps papuanus | reverse complement strand
CTAATCAGTGGTCATTTTTTTTAAAGTTAATTTATTTATTTTTAGTTTTTAACATTAGCTTCCGTAAGTTTTAAATTTTCTCCCCCTCCCATGCCTCTTCCCTCCCCAAAATGGCAAACAATCTGATACAGGCTCTACATATACATTCCTATTAAATATTTGTATTTTCACATTAGTCATGTTGTATGGAAGAATTATAATGAATGGGAGAAACTATGAGAAATAAAACAAAATAAAACAAAACAAAAGAAATTTTGGAATTGTTTTAAGTCCTTGCATTGTTGAGAAGGGCTTAGTCTATCAAAGTCAGTCATCGCCATTTTACCATCATAGGATCTCTCAAATATGCCTCCCTCTTTCTTCTGATCTTCTGATCCCCCATCTTGGCCCTCATCACCTCATGGTTGTATCCTGTAGGTGGGTCTCCCTGCCTCATCAAATACTCTGTATAGAATTGGCCAGTGGATGTTTGCAAATGATGATTTTGTATTTTAATATTATTGATTTTCTAAATTAATATGGATGTAAAAGTTAGTGCTTAAATTATTTTTATTCTTTTAAAGGAATATTTATACCACTTAATACATCAGGTTTTTAGAGAATCATGGATATAATTTAGACTACCTTTTTAAAAACAAAAAACTTGTCTCATTATGGCATAACCTGGTTGTTTTTAACTAAAAGCTTTAGGTTTTTCTAAATTTTAAAAGAATTTCTTTGAGAAGCCATCTATACAGTCATTCATTCAAGTTATAAATCTTCCCAATCAGCAGTTAATGTACCACATACTGATAAATAGTGTATGTCTTCCAGTAGCTTTATCATATTGAGTGATTGCCAGTCTTTAAAAGCTACAGATTCAAAGTTTCATCTGCCAACTTGTATCTATAAAGACCATGAAGCTTCAGATGCTTGGTCAAGTGTAGTTTATATGATATGGAAAAATTATTTTGACCTCATTAACTTTGATGAAGACCCATTTCTCTCCTCAGGGACCCTTTGGATGATGGAGAAGGGAATACTTCTATATTAGGTCAGTATTAATGGGGTTAGGCCAACCATCTGTTGAAAATCTGTGAATATTATGAAGAATTAATTGGAATGGTCATTTTCCCCCCTACCCAAAAACAGTTAAATAAGATAGAGTTATAGAATGTTGCATCTGAAAGTATTTTGGACTTCACCTAGTTAAAATATTTAGTAATAGAGATGAAGAAACTGAGAGGCAGAAGGAAGTGACTTGTCCAACTTCGATCATCAGGTTTTTGGCAGAATTCTAGTTTTTATTTCTCTGGGCTCCAGGGCATTTTCTGAATCAGGGTTCCTTGCATACTCAGTCCTTCTTTACCTCTTCACCCTTTGACACTGTTGATCACACTCTTCTCACTGATAGTTTGTTTCTCTCCAGGTTTTTCCATGACAGTAGTTCTCTCTGTTTCTCCTCTTATCTGTTGGACTCTTTCTTCTCTGTATCATTTGCTGGATCTTCATCCATGTCATACTTAGAACTGAGGGTGTCGCATAGGACTGTGTCTGGGGCTTGGAATCAAAAAGATTCATCTTCATGAATTCTAATCTGGCATCAAATCCTTACTCTGATTGGGGAGAGGGGTCTCCTTGCCTCAAGTTTTTTCCCCATTCCAGTCAAACTTCCACTCAGCTGTCAAATTGATCATATTAAAATACTTATCTGACCATCTGCCTCACCACATTCAATAAACTCTAGTGTTTTTCTACTATCTTCAGGCTCAAATATAAAATTCTCTGTTTGGCTTTCAAAGCCCTTCATAACCTGACTCTACCTCTCCAGTCTTTTTATGCCTTACTCTGTTTGTCCCCACTCTTGTGATCTAATGAACTAACTTCCTTGCTATTCTTCACACACAGCACTCCATTTTCCAACTCCCCCAATTCAGAGCATTTTCACTGGTTGTCCCTCAATTCCTGGAACCCTTTCCTTCCCTATCTCTGCCTCCTGGCTTCCTTCACATCTCAGTTAAAGTCCTACCTTTTGCAAGAAGTGTTTGCCAGCCTTCCTTCAATTTATTCTGTATCTCTCTTGTTTGTACGTGGCTATTTTTGTGTTTTGTGTTAGATTGAGTGTTTTTACAGCAAGAATATCTGTCTATCTAATCTATCCTTTCTTTATATCATTGGCACTGTTTTACAGTAGGCAATTAGTAAATGCTAATTAACTGTCTCTCTTCCTTACTCTTGGCTCCAGTTTCATAAACCAGGAATTTAGATATTCTCCCTTTTTGTCTGATATGTAGATGAATGCCCTTTGAAAATGTTATTGTGAATGTAATTCTAAGGTATTGCTATCCTTAACCTATTGTCATCAGGATAAGGTTCAATTTTTTTTCTTCTATTTGAAAACATTTTCATAGGTTTCATTTCATTTTGTTTTCATAGGTTTAATTAAGAAAAATTCTCCTTATCGAAGCCTTAGAACCTTATGTTTGAACTCTTCAGGCTTGGAGTAAGGCCCTTTTAAAAGCTTCCCCTGTGATGGCTCAGGATGATGTTTGAAGAGAGTTTGTTTTTTCTCCTTTTTTTTCTGAGTATGAAATTTTGTCATCTTCACTCTTACCTCAGCCTTTCTTCCCCTATACTGGCTCTCTCTATTCTAACTTCTTTATTTCTGTTAACATCTGCTCACCCTGGTTTGAAATTTGAGTCATCCTTCAAATTCCTCTCTCCTTTGCCCCATTATGACCTACTTGGATATGGGTCACCAAGCTCTTTTGATTCAACCTTCTCTGAGGCCCCTGCATCTTCCTTTTCCTTTTCAGTTGCCATAGCTACTGTCCTGGTTCATGCCCTTATCACCTCATGTGAACAACTACAATACTTCCTCATCGATCTTCTTTCTCAATGTCTCTTCCTCACTACATTCTATCTTGTATACTAGGAACGGATTTGTTTTTTCAAAGTAGGACATTTATTGTGTTACTTTTCTGCTTGGAAACTTTCAGTTGGTATGCAGAGTTAGTGTTCAGTGCTCCTTTTAATCTGACCCCCTCCTACATCTCTAGCCTAATGTCCCTTACGAATTTTTTTCCTCCAGTCAAACCAATCTCTACCCTCTGCCCTCAAACTTGCCTTTCTTTTCCCACCATTGTGTCTTGGAACGTACTATTGATGGTGCCTGGAATACCCTCCCTTTTCTCTGCCTCCTCCAAGCCTGTCACTTATCATTGCCTAGCTCAAATACCACTTCTTTTAAAAGAAGGAATCCTACCCACAGTGATTCCTCTCTCTCTCCCTTCCTTTTTCTCTCTCTTCCTCCTTCTTTCTCTCTCTCCTCCCTCTTTCCCTCCTCTTTTTTCTTTCTCTTGCTTCTTCTTTCTCCCTCCCTCCTTTTCTCTCCCTCCCTCTCCTTTTTTTCTCTCTCCTTTTTCCCCTCCCCCTTATCTTCCTCTCTGTTTTCTTCCCCTTCTCCCCCTTGGAATTCCCAGACTCCTCTCTGTCTCTCATTTGACCCTATATATGACTTTAGAATATTGATTATGTTTCCTTGTGTATATTTGATTTCCTTACTTAGACTCTTAGCTCCTTAAAGTCAGGGAACATCCTACTCATACTACTTTGTATCCTTGATCGTGACTAGCCCCATGATTTGCACATAGTAGGAAGCTTGCACATACTAGGTGTTCAATGAATATTCTTTCAGTTTGATAATGTTTTCTGCCCACCTCTCCTTCGAGCCTAGGCTGAGAAATACCCAGCAAGGCTCACTGCTAAAAACTGCATCAGTTGCATAAGCTAGCTCAAAATTAAGCTAGGGAATCATCTTGGTTTTTCAAAGGAAGGCCTGAGGCAGAGGTGGGATGGGGCATTTTTTCCCCCTGAAGCAGCAAAATATTACTTTTTCTCTCCCAACTAATTTGGTCAAACGAGATTGGACATAATATAAAAAGGGCCTTGTTTCTGCTGGCTTAGTATGCTTGAATGCTTTTTCAGCATGCTGGTAAAGAAGTACCTCCTTTCTTAGCCTTAATTAATTCTGGCTTGGGCTGACTGCACGGATGTCTCCTCAGCTGTGTGTCTCTGATGCCTCCTCCTTTTTGCTGCATCCAAGATTGGTTCCAGTGTTAATGAAAGGGTTTAACAAATGCTAATTTGTGATGGGCTGCAGATTGCCTGAGAAGGAGACACGAACAGGTGAAAAGCAGGTTGAAATCAGGCACTGGGGCTGGGTCTGGTGAGTAGGAGCCCATATCTAAAAATGGGTTTAGCAACGTGTGTGTGACCTACATGCACAAAATGGGTTGTGCAGTGGGTTTGCTGTGAGGGTGGTTGTCATGATAATAACAGGAATAGTAGCATTTGTATTGTTTATTTATAATTATATATAAATATTTTATGTTTATATAAATTAACACGTTAAGATTTGCAAAGCACTATAAATATGTCATTTTATTTGATCTCCACAACAACTCTTTGACAGGTGCTATTAATATTTCCATTTTATTTTTTTGTTGTTGTTTTTTGCTTTTTGGAGGGCAATTAGGGTTAAATGACTTGCCCAAGGTCACCCAGCTAGTAAGTGTGTCAAGTGTTTAAGGCCGGATTTGAGCTCAGGTCCTCCTGACTCCAGGGCCAGTGCTCTATTCATTGTGCCACCTAGCCACCCCAATATTTCCATTTTAAAAATAAGAAAACCGAGGTTGCCTCCCTTCTGTAAACAAAACCCTTTAAAGTTATTAGGAAAAAAGGTGATAGCAACAAGAGGTCAAAAGGGATTGAGTTAAAGTAAGAGTAGGAGGGGGGCGATTTTGAATTTGATGAGTGCAAGAAGAGTCACTTACTGAAACCCTTTCTAGCTTGACTGTGTTACCCTCTGTTACCTTCCATTCTATAGCCTAGCCAAGATTGGGCTTGAGCAGTTAGGTGGTACTGTAGTTTATGGAGCCCTGGGCTGGAATCAGGAGACTCACCTCAGATATTTCCTAGCTGTGTGACCCTGGGCAAGTCACTTAACTTGGCCTCAGCTTCCTCATCTGTAAACATGAGCTGTAGAAGGAAGTGGCAAACTACTTCAGTACCTTTGCCAAGAAAACCCAAATGGAGTCATGAAGACATCTTGGATGTGACTGAAGAACAAAAGGCAAGCTGGTCTTCTTGCTGTTCCTCCTCCCTTGCACTGGTATACATCATGCCTGGAATGCACTCCTACATTTTAGAACCCCCCTCTTTTTTCATCAGGTTGCTCTTCCCATGACACCGTCAGAAGAGGTCTTTCCTGATCCTCCCTCTTCCTTGGTCAGTCCCATTCCTCTCCCCAACAATTCTTTTTTACCTTATAATTATTTTGTAGGAACATATTTATGTACGTATTGTTTTCCCTAATAAGCTCCTTAAGATCCAGAGCTATATTTTACTTTTGTCTTTATATCCCCAGTACCTATGTCAGTGCCTGGCACATACAGTAGGCACTTAATAAATGTTTGTATTGTTTACTGCTGGGAATAGGGACCAAAAATAAAGGTGTACAAATGATTGGACTTTGCATAGAAGTACATAATACATTTTGTATTAATACATAATACAATGTATTACAATATATTGTCTAGAACCAGGGCTTGTGACTGGGGAACCATAGAGAAAGGCTTTATTTCCTAGAGATCAGGTTGGTTTTTTTTTTGCTTTTTGGAGGGCAATTGGGGTTAAGTGACTTACCCAAGGTCACACAGCTAGTTTTTGTGTTAAATGTCTGAGGCTGGATTTGAACTCAGGTCCTCCTAACTCCAAGGCTGGTGCTCTATTCACTGCGCTACCTAGCCGCCCCTAGAGATAAGGTTCTTAAAGTACTTTTTAGTGGGTTAGAGGATAGAAATAGAGTGGAACTCTGAAGAGAAGTCACATTTATTGGGAGGCCAGGGACTGACCAGTAAAAGAAGCACTAGGCCCAGAGAGTGTTAAATTCTATCACTTGGCCCAGTTCCTAGCACATAGTAGGTCCTTGTTAAATACTTGTTGACTTGCAATGGCCTTGTATATCCATAACTTTGTTACTTGTGTACTTATACATGGTAAGGATCATATTAAAGAAGCATCACATGTTGTGCACAGGGGATTGATGGACTCAGGAAATCAAGAGGGACCTGAGTTCAAAAGTCTTCCTTTTGACCCTAACCAGCTATGTGAACTTGGGTATCTATGTGTATATATAGCACCAAAGGATTGTCAAATTGATTCCTATTCTGCTGCTTGAGGACATGGAAGGAAAGACGAAAATAGCAGTAGCACCATCTAGTGTACCTAGCAAGTTAGTACCTTATTTTTTGGAGTCTTATATTTCTGTTTCACTACTGGGTTTTTGTTTTTATTTTTTAAGCAGTTTTGAAAAGGGATAATTAAAAAGAGAAGTTTTTCCCCCCAGGAAGTAAGGGCCAAAAGATCAAAGTTGACAAAAGATCAAAGAAAATCGTTTAAAATGGGGTGTGTATATGGATAAAAGACATAAATAGGACTTAAAAGTTCTTTTTTTCTCTTTTATTTATTTTATCTGCCCTTATTCTTTCTCCATCTTTTAAAAAGTTCTTAAAAGTATTTTTCCAATTATATGTAAAGACAATTTTCAATATTCAATTTTTGCAAGATTTTGAGTTCTAATTTTTTTTCTCTCTTTGTCCCTCCTCCCCAAGATGGCAAACAATCTGATATAGGTTATACATGTGTAATCATGTTAAATATATGTCCACATAAGTATTGTTTTGAAAAAAGAAACAGAACAAAAGGAAAAAAAAACATGAAAAGGCCAAAAAAAAAATGAAAATAGTATGCTTCAATCTGCATTCAGACTCCATTAGTTCTTTTTAAAACCATTCTGAGTTACTGAACACAGTTGATTTTCAAAAAAAGTTTTATTCATCCATATTTTGGTACCAGAGCAATTTTCCAATATAACCACTTGACTGGAAGCAACTGGTGTGGATAGAGTTCTGTTCCTGGAGTCAGGAAGACCTAAATTTAAATCTAGCCTCAGATGTGTACTAGCTGTGTGACCTTGGGTAAGTCATTTAACCTTGGTTTGCCTTAGCTTCTTAACTATAAAATGGGGATAAGAGCACCTACCCTTGCAGGATCATTATGAAGATAAAATGAGATAATATTTGTAAAAACACTTAGCATAGTGTCCAGTAGCAGGTTCGTAATAAATACTTATTCCCTTCCCTCTCTAGAATATTTAGACTTCTTAGCTGGGAAAGGCTTTCTGACCTGGTTTCTATGCTGGCTATGAGGATTGAACTCTGTGATCTTTTCATTCAAGAAACCCTATTTAGGCTTTATTTAGCATTGTTTTTTAATATTTGTGCATTTTTTTATTCAATTTATTTTAAAAAATTCTCTTTAGTATTAGCTCATCAAATGTCAACAATCATGACCATTTCTATATTCATTGAAGAACAGAAAGGATTATTACAAAATGGGTACTATATAAATGCTTATTCCTTTTCCTTGTAATAATGAAAAAGAATCAAACAAAACTAAGCAGCAAAGTAATCCTGTCTAACAGGATATCTCATATTCTGCACCCAAAATGCCCCCTTTTTCTACCAAGATGGGGAAAATGTATTTTATCATCTGTTTGCTAGGAAGAATGCTGGTTGGGGTTGGCTAGGTGGCTCAGTGAATAGAGCACCGGCCCTGGAGTCAGGAGGACCTGAGTTCAAATGCAGCCTCAGACACTTAACACACCCAAAAAAAGTAGCCGTGTGACCTTGGGCAAGTCACTTAACCCCAATTGCCTTGCTCTCCCCCTCCAAAAACAAAACAAAACAAAAAACAACAACCAAGAATGCAGTTAGAATGCAGTTTCTTTCTTTTTTTTTTTTTTTTGCTTTTTGGGGGGGGGGAGGCAGAGCAGTTAGGGCTAAGTGACTTGCCCAAGGTCACACAACTAGTAAGTGTTAAGTGTCTGAGGCTGGATTTGAACTCAGGTCCTCCTGACTCCAGGGCCAGTGCTCTGTTCACTGTGCCACCTGAGCCACCCTATGGCTTCTTTTTTTATTGTTATTTTCATTTGTATTATCATAAGCATCGTGTATATTACTTACCTGGTTCTACTTTCTTCATGTTGCATGAGTTCATATTTAGCTTTTTCCATATTATTGTTTTTATGGCATACCACTTGTCTTTTGTTTTCAGAGAGGACCAGTGACATCCTGAGGGTGATGCTTAACTAATGGGTGAATTGGATTTAAAGTGATACAAAGTCACACAAAATCATCAGCTTCACTCTCTCTCCCAGAGTCATTTAAGTCCGTTGGCTAGACAAGAGTCAAGATGACTGGCAGTGGCCTGGGATGTAGTGGATCTCTTGGGCTTCCTTAATGTCTGACCAAGCTCCAGGCACTCCACAGCACCTGCTTCAGCCACCTACCTGGCCATTGGGACAAATTGTTCTCATCCACCCATTCCACCAAGGGAAGTCTTCACATGCTTAGGTAGACCCTCCCTTTCCTCTACTCCCCAATGGGTTTGAGACCCCTTGGCTACCCTCCATCTGGTTAGCCCATCTGCAGAGATAGTTTACCCGGGTGTGGCTGCTGCACAAGCTACATCTTCTTGGAGCCACAGGTGAGAGTTGGGTGAATCAGGTGGGCACAGAGGTGGATGAACAGCCTTGACACCAAAGGTGCCTGCCCTCTTGATCACCCCATATGAACATTACCTAGAGGGAGTATGGAGTAGTGGATAGAGAGATGGCTTTGAGGTCAGAAAGGCTGGGGTTCAAAGCACAGAACTAGCACCGATCATTTAGTAAAGGGAGTTTTCTCATTGGGAGTTCATACCAAGAAGTAATAGATTAGTCCACAGAGAAATTTGACTAAAATGAAGGCGTATTTTGAAATTAAATTTTGAGATGGCTAGGTAGGGCTGGTCTTGAAGTCTGAGTTCAAATCTATCCACATTTATTAGCTGTGTGACCCCAACAAGTCACTTAACCTCATTTTCCTCATCTCTAAAATGGGAATAGTAATAATACCTTCCTCCCAGGGTGGTTGTGAGGGTCAAATGAGATAATAATTGTAAAGCACTTAGCACAGTATAAATGTTAAATCAATACTTACTCCCTCCCTTCTGCAAAAGGAATCCATTTCAGTCCTATGGTGAAAATGTTTACACTTAAACTTTTGTGACTTGAATCTGGATTTGTATGTGTTCTTGAGAAACACCAGTTGCATTTCATAGCACAGCGAACTTCTAAATAAAGGACCCCTAGATTCCAATGACTGAATTTGGAGTCAGAACACGGGGTTTGGAATCATGGAGCTGTTCCTTCCTATCTGTGTTATCACTGATACCTTTTCTGAGCCTCATCTATCTAGTGGATATAATGAGCCCATCGATCTGAGGGATCTTCTACGGAAGGTCTTCCGGCATCTTAAAACTGTATAGAAACATGTCATGATGCTGCTAGAGCCTGGTTGGTTGGTTGATTGCTGCTGGGTCCATATTCAGAGTCTTTCCAGGTTGGGGTAGCACCTGCAGAGGTGGTGGCAGCCTTCAGGAGCCCAGGGCCACCGTGGTAGTGTAATGAGGTGGCAGAGTAGGGTACGTAATGTAACCCAGCATCAGTAGATCATTTCTTCATGATTCAGAGTCATCATTAAATTTAAAAAATACCTATCAATTATATAGAGTTTTACAAATGTATACAGAGGACTTTACCAAAAAAAAAATAGACATTTGATCCTCAAATCAACCCCGGCAAGTAGGTACTATTATCCCCATTTTGCAGATGGGCAGCTAGGTGATGCAATGGATAGTGCAGGACCTGGAGTCAGGAAGACTCATCTTCCTGAGTTCAAATCTGGCCTCAGATACTTCCTAGCTGTGTGACCCTGGGCAAGTCACTTAACCTGTTTGCCTCAGATTCCTCATCTGTAAAATGAGCTGGAGAAGGAAGTGACAAACCATTCTAGTTTCTTTGCCAAGAAAACCCATCACAAAGAGTTGGGCATAACTAATAATGACTGAAAAACAAAATTTTACAGATGGGGAAACTGAGGTGAGGTGACTTGCTCAGGATCACTTAGCTAATAAGTGTCTGGGGCTGGTCTTGAACTCACATCTTCCTGACTCCAGGCTCAGGGCTCTATCCATTGTGCCACTTAGCTGCCCCTAAATAGTGTAGATAATAATAACACCCATCTTACAGACTGAAGATCAGAGAAGACTACACATTTACAGACACATGTATGTTTGTGTGTGTGTGTGTGTATGTATATGGAGAGAGAGAGAATTAGGTGGGGGGAGAGAGGGATTGCTAAAGCACTTTAACCATCAATAACATTTCATATAAAAAGCCAACTTTTATTAAGTCTTTTAAAAACTTTTTAGTTTCTTGCATCTGTGTCCCATTTGGTTGATTTCCTACCTATAACAGTCTGTTTCTCTTCTACCTGTCTTCTTCCCTGGTTGTTTCTGATCACACAAATACACAGTCATTTGAAATTCCTTTCTCTCTGTATTTGACTTGGCATTGAATCCAGCTCCTCGGCACTCCCTTTTGCTTGGATGACTGAAGTTGCCTCCTTCTCCGTCAGTTAATCTAAGCTAGTTGTAGGATGGGCATTTCCAACCTTAAAACTTTCAGTGGCTCATTGTCTGCTGCATAAAAGTGTAAATTCCTTGGATTTATGTTCAAAGCCTTATGTGGTTTGATCCCTAGTTCCTCCACATTTTTACTTCAATCACACTAGGCTTTGAAGAAGGGAAACATGTTCACAAATATTGGGCTTTCCCTTTGCTGTACTCTTTTCCTCACCTTAAATACTGCCCTTAAAGGCCTATCTATCTCAATCCCCGCCTCCTTCATGAAGCTTTTCCTTCCTCCACCCCAAAACTAGATGGTGTTGTTTCCCTTATCTGTGTATTGTGTGTGTATTTTGTATGCACTTTTTATGATTTTCGCCTTTTGTATCCTCAGAACTTTGCTGAGTCCTTAGCACATAGTAGTCAGTCAGTAATCATTTATTAAATGCCTTCTATGTGCGAGGAACTGTTAAGCATTGGGGGATACAAAAAAATTTAAAAGGCGGTCCCTTCTCCCAGGCGGCTTACAGACTCATGGAGGAGACAACAAACAAATAACCAAGTAGAAACAAACTACATACAAGATAAGTTGGAAATTATCAACAGAGGGAAGATATTAGAATTAAGAGGGAAGAGAATACTTCCTGTAAAAGAAGGAAGCCAGGAGGCAGAGATGAGAAGGGGAGAGCATTTCATGCATGGAGAACAGCCAGCCAAAGTGCCTGGGAGCCAAGAGATGGGGAATCTTATTTGTGGAGTAGCCAGGAGGTCATCATCACTGGATCAAAGAGTGCATGGTGGGGAGACAGGTATAAGAAGACTGGAAAGGAAGAGGTGGGGCAGGTTAGGAAGGGCTTTGAATGACAAGAGTATTTTATATTTGGTCCTAGAGGTGTGGGGACTGAGTAGGAAGTGACATGGTGAGACCTGTGTTTTAGGAAGAAGTTAATAAACACTTGTTGATCAACTGTTTAAATCCTGGATCCTGAATGTTGAAGTTACATAGTTCAGAATTCCTTTTCTTAATTTTCTCTCTACATTGCCCAATAGAGAATATGTGGCCAAGGGGCAGCTGCTAGTTCATTGAACTTGCTGTATTGCATAAGGCTGAACTTTTAGCCTCTTTTTAGTTAACTCCTCTTTGAAAAGAAACTTAGTTCAGTGACCATCTTGGATTGAGAATCTTTTCCTCAGGTATGTCCTTTATTTTGAATCTTTTGCATCCAGTTAAAGTTCTTTTTAGTTCAGGTGGCATTGTTATCTTTTAAAGAGCCAGGGTGAGGCACTAGTTCAGAATACAGATGTCCCTGAGAACATTTCTAGTTCTAACCTAAGTTTTGCCTTTGTTTTGTCAGTGTGGCTTTGGGGAAAGAGAACTGGCTTTATGGTTAGAATACAGGGGCTCAAATCTTAACTCTGATCCTTTCTACCTGGGGAATCTTGGCCAGGCTTCTTTACCCCCTCTGGGCCTCAGTTGTCTCATCTGTAAAATAAGGGAGTTGGACCTGATGATATCTAAGACCTAGAGTCCAACTCTCAATCCTAAGAATACCAGAAAAAGTTTAGCAATTTGTGTGACACTCTTCTCTCTTCTCCTTTCCTTCTTCCTCCTCCTACCTCTTTTTATAGCTCTGCATTTCTTTTTTTCTCTTCTGAATGAAGGAGACAGTTAAAAATCCCTCTGTGGTTTTGCTTTTGGGGGTGAGAGAGAAGGAAGAAAGAAAAATGGCAGCCTTTGGAGGCACAAGTCAGGTCAAACAGAAAAGGTGTAGATGTAACAATAGTATAGTAGACAGGTTCAGGTCCTAACTTTACTACTGACTTTGTTGCTGAGTTGTTTCAGTCATGTCCGAATCTTTGTGACCCCATTTGGCGTTTTCCTGGCAAAGATACAGGAGCGGTTTGCTGTTTCCTTCTCCAGCTCATTTTACAGATGAGGAAACTGAGGCAAATTGGGTTAAGTGACTTTCCTTTAGGAAGTGTCTGAGGCCAGATTTGAACACAGGAAAACTCATCTTCCTGACTCTGGGCTTGGCACTCTATCCACTGTGCCACCTAGCTACCCTGTTAACTATTGTTTGTTGTTTTTATAGATCATTTCCAAGGACACGTCTAGTTAATTTTTTCCACCTATTAATTGAGTTGTCATTTACAAAATGATGGAAAATAGTTACCTGGGGCATTGTCCTTCTAGGTTACGTTACCTTTGTAATGGCTCACAGTGAACACTAGATGGCAGTATTAGGCTGAAGGAAACATGGCGGTGGGTTCGTGAGGCTGAGACAAAGTAGCTCTGGGATCTTGACCAAGTTAAAAGGGTAGCATGCTTCAGTGACAAGTGCACTCTGGCTTGGAACTTTGAGGAACTGGATTCAAATTCTGCCTATGCTATTTATTACTTGCTACCTGTGTGACCTTGGGCAAATGTCTTAACTTCTCTAAGCCTCAGTTTCCTCATCTATAAAATGAGGTAATTGGATCAGATTTAACCACTAAGGTCCCTTCTAGCTCTAAAGCTAGACCCTATGGTCTTATTTAAAACTCCTGGATCCCAGTTTCCTAATTTGTAAAATTGACTCGATCTTGAATCCCCCCTTATTTCCCATAATTCTAAGAACTCTAATGGTAAATGATGATTAATACTTTCCCACAGGTATTTATATCATTGTCAGAGACCTCTGATCCTGTTAGGTTGGAAACTCCTTTTAGAAGACATTTTCACATAACTAATGCATATAATAAATACAGTCTTAGTCACCTGAGCCTCAGAGAAGTTAAGGAACTTGCCTGTGATCATATACCTAGGATGAGTCAGAGTAGGGACTTGAACCTTAGTCTTCATAATTCTACCTCTCTCCACTCTGTCACATTTCCTCTTCTCTCTCTCTCTCTTTTAGATCCTTTGTGTGCATACATATATGTATATGTATCCTTCCAATTTTCCCACATTAAGAAGTGCCCAATAAATAAAGTAGTTTGCTTAAAAATTCCTGAGACAGAGTGCAGGGTTTGGTGGAGGGACTTGTTTGGAATAATTGATTTATCCGTTATCAAATAAATGTGCTCTCCTTGGTCTGTGATGGTGGTGTTTGAAAGCCACCAGCAGTAGGAAATGTGCCAAGTAGCGTTTTGTGCAGTGGTGACAGAATGCACTGAAGCATCCCCACTGACAGATGGAAGCAACAGCTTTGCTCTCATTAGTGTCCTTTGCCTTTTTTCTATGTTGGCTATAATACTCAATGTTTAAAAAAATCAAGATTACTAATTCTCTGTGATTGACTTATTAGTGTATTTCATCCAGGAAGTGAGTAGTTTCTTATCATTATAAGTTGTCATTTACAGATCACCAGAGCTATAACTTGTATGGGGCCAAAGGGGCTTTTCCCTAGGGCCCAAACATCTAGGGGACTGAGCTTCACAAAGCATTTCTCTCAAAACAACCCTGTGAGGTTGATAATGTTAATCATTATTCCCCTCATCTTATTAGGACTTTAAGAATCAGAGTCTGTGCTGGAACATGATTTCAGGTTTTTTGTAGTCTTCCCATTGTATCATCTTTGTTGCACAGACAGTTGATTTTTATTATATATAAATGAACTGTCAGAGGTAAAATCAGGATGATATCCACTGCACTAGAACTTTGCTTTGGAATGATCTGTTAGAAAAAAATATTGGCTCCCAAAATGCTTCGTCTTGGATCTTATCCTAGGTGGTTTAAAAATACCGAGAGAATCTAGTCATGCTGTCTCTCTCATATAATGCAGTCAGCAAGTGCTTGAACATAACTATCTACAGTAATATTGCTGCATACATACTTGCCTCTTTCTTGGATCATATGGTCATAATTTTAGAACTAAAAGGGAGCTGAGAAGTCATCAGATTCAATCTCCTCATTTTTTTCAGATGAGGAAACTGTGGCCAAGAGAGGTTAGTTCAGTCAATAAGCATTGGTTAAGCAACAGCTGTTTAACAGTGTAATCACTGTACTTACAAGTCTGGGGATACAAAGAAAGGCCAAAAAAAGGGGTCCCTGCCCTCGAGGAGCTTACAGTGGAAGCGATATGCAAATGATTTATGTACAAACATATAGATATGAGAGGATGATGTGGAGATAATCACAGAGGGAAAGCACAACAGCATATGAAAAGATGATATGGAGATAATCACAGAGGGAAAACACAAGGGGGAGAGGAAAAGGCTCCTTATGCTAAAAAGTATCTGAAGTGGAATTTGAACTCAGGTCTTTTTGACTCCAAGTACAGTACCCTAATCCATGGGACAGAGGTCCTTCCCAAACCCTGTTTAAAACAAAACCAAACCCACAACAACTGACCAGTGGCTCAGTTATTGGGAAGTGAGGAAGAGTGATCTCTGCCAGGCCATGTCCTGTCCATCTACAGTCTACGTGTTCTTTCTGGTAATGAGGCAATAGATAATAAGGAGGCACAAAAAGTGTCCCTTTGGGGGAAATGTCTCTTAACTACAGTATCATTTTCCTAACATCCTCTTTGTAAATACAAACAGAATCCAGGTTTCTATTATAGTTCCTTTGAGAATTATGGAATGAGTGTGACAAGGTCAGATCTGGTTATAGATCATTGTGTGATCTATACACACCCGGTGTGGTGTTTGCATTTCTTTGTTCAGGTTTAGTCTTTTATTGCACTCCCACACCAACCTTTATCCCCTCCCTGACTCATTACTAAGCTTGTGAAAAAATAAAGTTTGCTATTACTCACTTAACTTGGCCAGCCTTCCTGAGACACTGATCACACCCATCTTCAGATGCATTTCCTATAAGTGATTTGTCCTTTTCCATCTTGACCCAACTTAGATCAGGGGAGTACTGTATATTATCCTGTTTCTTTTCTCTAGCACAGCAGACCTCTTAGAATTCTTTCTTCTTCCTCAGAATCTGTCAGAGTCATCACTCCTGGTTCCCATGGCTTTGTTCTTGCCTTGACTGGTTGTATTGTTGAGGCAATAGGGAGGATCAGATTTCTAGAGCATTTTAAATGATATCCATTTATTTGAACCCTTCCTGGCCTTTCTCTTGCCTCATATCTCTTCTTTGCTTCATGCATTGGATTCTCTGGATTCTGGTTTTTGCAGATTTGCATCAGGGTCTTGGACAGCAGAGCCCTGTTCCCTCAACAGAGTTTTCTGTTGTTTGGGCCTTGCTTTCCAAGATGATTATGCTGCCCTCCCATTTTCAAGCCCTTATCCATTGTCTTGGGATTATCTTTTAATCTGATTTTTCTGGGGAATGATCAGAATCCTTTTCACATTTGGGAGCCCAGGCTTAGGTGTTTCTTCAATGCCAAGATCGGACTGATTGTTTTTCTTTTCTTTTTTTAAACTTGATTTTCCTCTCACAATTGCTCAGGTGCTTTGAAATGAAGGAAAATAATCGAACACGAGCAAACTAAGATACTGATTATGTCTCTGTCTTGCTTCCACCTTTCCTCCCTCCCCCACCCTCCAGTTTCACTGGAGGATTGTTCCTGTTGGACATGGAGGGGAAGAAAGACTGGGTTTTATTTTATTTTTTTTTTACTTCGCTTCCTTTTCATTAGTGACTCTGCAAAATCTCAGGTGAGTTGCAGGGATTGGGACGTTAAGAGAAGAGAAGATTTTTGTAATCTGCTCAGGCTTGAGAATTCTCTTACCCTACTCTTTATTATTTATTTTTCTTTCTGGAGGGCAGTTGGGGTTAAGTAACTTGCCCAAGGTTACACGGCTAGTTATTTTGTGGGTGTTAAGTGAGGCTGGAACCAAACTTGGGTCCTCTTATATCACCCTTCTAGTGTACCTGGTAGGTAGGTGCTATTATTGTTATCCCCATTTTACAGATAAGTAAACTAAGGCAGACAGAGGTTAAGTGATTTGCCCAGGAGAACATAGCTAGTAAGTGTCCATGGTCAAATTTGAACTCAGATCATCCTGACTCCTGGGCCAGGGCTCTATCCATCGTGTCACCTAGCTGCCAATATTTTTAAGCAATGGTTGACTTACTTGAAGTATCCAAAAGAGAAAAAATCCTTACGGCTGGAATGTTTGCTGAATCTGGAGTCTGAGGGGCGCACGTTCAAATCCAAGTTCTTCCAATCCTCAGTTTCTTTGTCTGGAAATTGAAGAGGATGAACTCAGTAACTGCTAATATCTCTTCTGAATTTGATTATCCTGTGACCAGTGATCCCATGGTCTTCTTATATCCCCCTCCCCTTCAAAACTCTGCCTCATTAATCCTTTGAGACAAACTCAAGTGCCACCTTCTCCATGAAGCCTTTCCTAATCTCACTCTCATGATGTTTGTCCTTGATATTTGTCATGGTGTCCCTGTACTTCTTGTAGGCACACATTACTAACTACCTGTTGGTTATTTCAAACTATGTACATTTCATATTCCATCTTTCCAGAACAGACTCCATTATTTCCCCCCGCCAAATCCTCTATTCTTCTACCCCCCTATTACTTTTGGGTACCACCATCCTAGCGACAGTCACCCTAGTATTCTCATCAGCTCCCTGTTCTCATTCATCCTATGTAGCCAAGAAGTCGTTAAATCTTGTAATTTCTTTCTCCATCCCTTTCACATAAATCTCCTCCTGGATACTCTCAGGCACAACCTTAGTTTGGCACCTCATCACTTTTTGCCTGGATTATTGCATCAGTCTTCTGGCTGTTCTCCCTTCTTCAGGTATCTCTCCCAGTTCTGATCCATCTTCTACACAGCTGCCACTATGATGTTCCTTAAGTATTAGGTCTGCCCATGTTATCTCTACAACTCAATAACTCCCCTAGCTTCCCATTATTACCTGTAGGATCTATTAAATATGAAGTCTTTTGCTTGGTATTTAGAGATCTTCACAACGTGGTCACTTCCACTGTGTCAGTCTTGTCTTTTTCTCTCTTCCACACACTTTGCAATCCAGCTACACTCACCCATATGCTGTTCCTCACTCATGACACTCAGTCTCTTCTCTTGGAACCTTGAACCCCTCACCGTTTGCTTAGTTGGACTTCAACTCATGGCATTTCTGGTCCTTTCAGCTGTTAGTGCCTTCTCTTCTAAGGTTGCTTTCTATCTATCCTATATGTATCTTGTATGTATCTACTTAGTTATTTACATTTCCTGTAGTAGAATGTTTCTAACTCTGTTGTTTACTTTCTGCAGAACCTGAGGACAGCTTCTGTTTTTGCCTTGTATCCCTAGCACTTGACCTAATGCCTGCCTAGTAGGTGGCTTAAGTATAGTAATTTACTAATAAGTGTAAATGACTAAGATTTGGCCTCAGGAGCTAATTCCTAACCTGGAATTTAATCCTCCTTTGCCTGTGGCTGGTGACTGTCCAGGGGTTGAGCTGAGGGAGTATTAGTGAGCAGTTAGCTCATCTGGTTTTAGCTCTCTTATTTTTTCCTTTTTAGTTTTGTTTATTTAGTTCTTCTGCTGAGATTGCAGCATTTGGCCCCTCACTAGTTGCCTAAAACTACCTCATTCCATGGAAGTCATGTCTTGTTGTTTTCCCTAAAATGGGCACTATCTCTTACCCATCCCTGCCTTTCTTCAAAATCATTGTATGCTAGGCATTGCCCTCCCCCTTGTCACCCTTCACCCTGTGTTCTTTCACTGTTTTTCCCGTTTCTTACTCAGTTCTGGTGTTTTCCTAAGTCCTTCTTCCTAATGGCTACTTTCCCCTTTTGCCTCCTTGTTCCATGAGTGTATGCTGTTTTTTCCTTCCCCTGTCAGTTTCTGGGTTCCTCTCTGGCATTCCCAGTTTTGCAGGGATGCTTGGAGTCCCTTACCTTTCTCTTGCCACTACAAATGCCATTCAGCCATCACTGAGCTCTGCCACTCCCAGTGCCAACCTCCTCTTCCTTGCTAGCTTGGAGTCTCTGTAGGAGATGGTGTTTCCCTGGTAACACAGGCAAGAAAGTCTGGAAGCCCCATCCAGCTGCTGCTTTATGTGCTTAAAAAGCCTGCTGAGGAATAGCAGACATCATAATTCAGCAGCAAAGCTCCCACCACCTGATAGATCCCATGTTGGATGCTATTGATTTTGTAAAGACTAAATATTGGCTCATTCCTTGACCATGGTCTGCCATGATGCCAGGCAAAGTCAGGTGGATTTCTAAGTAAAAGGCATCCCACTCTCCATTTAATTCAGTTCAACAAGTATGTGTTAAGCTCCTACTGTATGCCTAGGTACTGTGCTGAGCACTGGAGATATAAAGACAGCAATTACAATCCTTGTCCTCAAGGAGCTTCCATTTAATGGGGGGGACGGAATGTGATGATGATGATGATGGTGGTGGTGGAAATAAGAAATAGCATTTATGTAGCATTTTAAGGAATCCTTTGCATATATTAACTCATCTGATCACAACCCTGTGAAGTAGGTACATGAGTACTTGTTCAGTAGTTTCAGTTGTGTCTGACTTTGTGACCCCATTTGAGATTTACACGGCAGTGATACTAGAGTGGTTTGCCATTTCCTTTTACTAGCTCATTTTACAGATGAGGAAACCGAGTCACAGAAGTGAAGTGACTTGTCCAGGGTCACACAGCCTAGTAAGTGTTTGAGGCAAGATTTGAACTTGGGTCTTCTTGATAGCCAAGGAAAATTGTCAGCATAATAATGGCTGACATTTGTATAACAACCTGAGGTTTATAAAATGCTTTTTTCCTCTGATCCTTAATAAACTCACTCTGATTGGGAAGGATGGGGCATATCCCTAGATGAGGAAATAGGCCTTGACAGGTCAGTAATGATTATAACAATAACCTTTGCAACCCTGCAAGCTTTAAGTGACTTGTCTGTGGTTACTTGACTGGTGAGTAGTAGGAGTATAATTCAAACTCAGGCCTCTCCTCACTCCATTTCCACAATTCTTTCAAATGAACCACTGCCCTGCCTGTACAGGGCATATGAAAAATTGAAGGGTAATAGGAGAAAGAATAGCAGCTGCTGAAAAGATCAGGGAAGGCTTCCCAGAGGAAGAAGAATGGAGCAGAGCTCTGAAAGAAGAATAATCTATTTAAAAGACTGGGATGAGGGCAGCCGGGTAGCACAGCGAGTAAGAGCACCAGCTCCAGTGTCAGGATGACCTGGAGATCGAATCCTGGACTCAGACACTTAGCATCCACCCAGAAATAACTAGCCATGTAACCTTGAGTAAGTTATTTATCCCCAATTGCTTTAAAAAAATAAATAAATAAAAGACTGGGATGGAATAAGAGCATTTCAGGCAATGGGGACTAGCTTGTGGGAATGTCCAAAGGTGGGAGCCAGATGATGGTGTTTGATGTCTGGTTTAGCTGAGGCATAAAGGTGAGTAATGAGACCTGGAAGGGAAAGTTCTAGTCAGATAGTGGAGGTAATTAAGTGCCAGGGTGGGGAGCCTGTATTTTATCCTAGACTATGGGCAATTGGGTTGGTGAGCCTGATAGTTACTTAGTCAGACTTGTGCCTTAGGAAGATTATTTTGTCAGGTTGGAGAAAGTGGAGATTGGAAGTTGAGAGACCAGTGAGGAAGCCATTCCAATAATGTAGGGGAGGTGAGGAGAAGGCCTGAACTATGGTGGTGGCAATATGAATGGAGAGAAGGGGACATATATATGTCACAGAGATATATAATGCTTCTCAAAAAGAACAGCAGCTTGGCAACTCAACCTTTTTGACTGTCTTTAATCCCTACCACATTCTACCCCCTATTGTATTTAGCGTATATCCCATTATAGTGGAGGATTATTACCCTTCTGCCAGAGACTGCAATTAGAAAGACATAGCGTTTGAGCTGTGCCTGGAGGAATGAAGAATTGCTCACTCTTCTAGGCCAGGTTCCCTGGGTCTTGTCTTGGCATCTCTGGTGCCTATATAATGCCATTCTTATTAAAAGGGCTCAATATTTGCTGAATGGAGCTTCCATCCCCTGAGAACTCTCCCTCTGTTGCAGAAAGAACAGGCACAGAATTAGAAGAACAAATATAAAGGGGAAAAAGTGAATTTGGACCCTGCCTTGCTTTAGGATACCTTATCCCTGTAGTCACCCTAGGAGGGCTTGGGGAATGTGATACTGCCTTGGCCATGCTTTACACTGTAAATAGGTTGACCTTGAACACAGTGAATGTGGAAGGAGAAATCAAATACCAGCCTGGTTTTTCTTGGTGAATCTGGCACTTTGACAGAATCTTTGCATGTGACAGTATTATTAGACAAAGGAATCTCTCTCTCTCTGTCATATACATACACCCATAAAACCCATAATTTTTTATGCCTCATCTTTCCCAATCAAAGACCAAAAAAAAAAAAGTCTGACTGTTGAACTCATTTTTGTCCCTGGGAGCTCCCTCCCCATGGGGATGGGTCTGTGTACACTTCTTGGTTTCCTGGTGACCGAGGCTGGCACCACTTTGGAGAGGCTGGACTTGGGTGGCGCGAGGACATGCTTCAGCTGCCCCATCCTATCACGAGGCTAGCTTTGTTCACTCTTTAGCCAGAAAATTTCTACAGATGGATGGCAGCTTCTTTATTCTGAGTATTCTTTTGACATTTGATAGGGACTTTCTGGTGCTGGTAAATAGCTAAAGAAGTTGCCCTTTAAAAATTTTTTTTTTAATTTAGGAAATGTGTCTTTCAGATACAAACCAGTTAGGGAAACTAATGAAAACATTAAATGTTTCAAAGAAAACATTTGGTTTGTTATTCCTCCTGAGCATTCTTTTCCCACCCCCATCCTCCATCCTCCCAGTCATGGGAAGAGGTAGGGGAAGAAATAGGAGACGTTATCTGTCATTGACTTGGAAGGCTGCCTCACAGGCTTATGACTGTGATATAGAACCAGTCTTAGCCAGGCCTTTCCAAAGTTACGGCGCTATTTTACACATGCCTAATTGTAATAGAGTCACTCAGCCTCTCTGGGCTTCAGCGTCTTCATCTGTAAAAATGAAGGTGTTGGACCAGGTGACTCGAGAGCCCTTACTTCCCTAGACCTATGATCCTATCATTCATGAATTTCCCATGGTTTTTTCCTTTCTTTGAAACCTGGAGGTTGCTTGGATGGCCCTTAAATGTTTTTTAGTACTATGCTTCCATGTTTAAGTGCTTTCGGAAGTCTTTTACCTTCTAATTAAATATATGTTCTAATTAGGTTAATGCAAAGATTTAAAAAAAACTTTTACTTTTTTCTCTCCTGTTTTAGGGATTCAGAAGCCTTTTAGCTCATTTTATGTAGTTTGACATTTAACAAATATCATTAAATACATGAATGGAAGAGAGGAAAATAAAGCTGACTTTGGATGGTGTGACATGGACTTAGATTTTAAAGATCTTCTCTCTGACTATGCCAACACCCCTATATTCCTGACCTAAACAACCCTGGTGCTTGTGCCCAAATAGGGCTGGTCTAAGCGACATTCAAGGTCCCTCCAAGGTCCTTGTCTGAATCTATGATCCAGTGATTACAGGTGAAGGTGGGATTGCCTGTGAGAGATTGCAAATGGATGGTTTCAGTTGAATTCTAGATCCTAAAGGTGAACTGCTAGTCCATAATATTAATGACCTTCTTTCTGTTTGTTTGTGTGTTCCTAGCACTTAGCATATTTCCTGGTATATAATAAGTGCTTAATAAATGCTTATTGGCTGTTTTAATAATAACAAAAATAAAATTTGGGGGAAAGCTTGAGTATATGTATAGCTCATGCACATAAGTATTCTTAACTAAGTTTTGTCTTTATTTTAAACCAGATTATGGTACTTTATTAAATGCACAGCTAACCTCAGATATTCATTTGAAAATAATGTGATCTTGATGAGTGAGAAGGGGAAAAGGCTTGTTTTTTTTCTTTTTTTTTTCACTGTATGTTCAATTTTAATAAAGCTTACTATCTCTGTAGGTATCTGTATATACACATTTCTTTTTTTTTCTTTTTTTTACACACACACACACACACACACACACATATATATATATGTATATATATATATTTGAATATTTGATTTTAAAACTTTCAATTCCAGATTCATTCCCTTCCCCCCCCTGCCACCCACCCCCACTGGGGAGACAAGCAGTTCAGTATAGGTTGTACAAAAAGCTGAAATTCTTTTTTTTTTTTTAATTAAGCAATCGGGGTTAAGTAACTTGCTCAAGGTTACACGGCCAGTTATTTCTGGGTGTGGTGCTGAGTGTCTGAGCCCGGGATTCGATCTCCAGGTCGTCCCAACACTGGAGCCAGTGCTCTTACTCGCTGAGCCACCTGGCCGCCCCTGGCTTGTTTTTTTTCTATGTAAAAATGACTCATTTGCTGGGAGTCATAATTCTCTAATATTTTTGTGGTAGGTCTCCTTTTGATCAGGAAAAAAATAAAATGTTTTTGTGTTTATTTAGGTATTAAAATGATAATAATAGCTAACATAATGTTTTAAGGTTTGCAAAGCTTAGACATATTATCTGACTTCATCTTCACAATAGCCATGTGAGGTAGGTGTGATCATTTTTGTTATTAAGTTGTTTCAATTGTAATCGACTCTTCATGACCTCTTTAAGGTTTTCTTCACAAAGATACTGGAGTGGTTTTCCACTTTCTTCTCCAGCTCATTTTACAGATGAGGAAACTGAGGCATTTGGGGTAAAGTGACTTGCCCAAGGTTACTCGGGCAGTTTTGAAGTCAGGAGGATATCTTCCTGATTCCAGGCCCAGCGCTCTGTCCACCGTGCTACCTTGTCCCTATTTAATAGACAAGACGATCGAATCTGAGAGAAACAATGACTTTTTTTTGTTTGCTTTTTGGAGGGCAGTTGGGGTTAAGTGACTTGCCCAAGGTCACATAGCTAGTGAGTGTTAAGTGTCTGAGGCTGGATTTGAACTCAGGTCCTTCTAACTACAGGGCTTATGCTGTATTCACTGCACCACCTAGCCTCCCCGATTTAATGACTTCCCCGTGGTCACACAGCTAGTAAGTGTCAGAGACCGGATTAGAACTCTTCCTGACCCCCAGCCCAGCACTCTATCCACTAATAACAATAATAATATTAATTTGTAATTATGCCAGCATGTTGATAATATATAATATAAATCATATCAAGTAATATCATATACCAATTATCATTAATCAGTTGTATAGTTGTAGCGGCAAGCACCCCAAGCACGTCCTCAGGGTTTGCTGCCCATACAGGTTCTTGGATCTGCTTTGTTAAAGGAAAGCAACTCAGAATGGGTTAACAAGCTTACTTTAATCAGTCAGACATATATCGTTTACCTTGTTCAGGGGAAAAAGGTCAGCACCCCAAACTTCAAAATATACAGACAGAATTATCAAGACATTAACAGATCAAGTAGACAGCTTTCCAAACTGTCCAACCATTACATCCATACCCAGTCAACATCTGGGTTTCCACATTCTGGGTTTTTCAAAGCCGGGGGACTCTCAACAACGGCTTCCCAGAATTCAGATCAAATCACAGAATACTTCTCAAAGTGAGTCCCAAAGCAAAGCTACACATCAGGGCTTATATAGCCTTCTCCTGGCTCAGAGAATGTAACAACCTTATTGACCCACTGGCCAATCAAAAAGTATCTACTGAAAAACAAACCTCCCTCCCCAGGCTTCTGGTGCACTTTAGCCTAGGGGCAGGGAAGATCTTCCAAATTTGCATTCGCATTACAATAGTATATAAATGTTAAACATGCCTTTCATATTTAGGCATATAATAATATTAATAAAAATAATAATAGTTAGGGATAGGGACTGCTCATGTGATTTCATTGGTGTAGGGAACTCTCAGGTGAGGAAATTTCTGCTACCAATGCAAGGTAGTCCTTTCTCTGCACCTTACAGTCTTAGACAATTGCCTGGAGCACTGAGCAGTTAGGTGACATGGACAGGGTCACAGTTAAGAGGCTTCAGAGGTGGGATTCTGGTGAGAGACAACATTGCTTGTGTAAGCTGGAATTGAGATCTAGAAGGAAAATGAAACTTAGGAACTACTTCCAAGGAATTTTCCAAGATACCCTGTGGATCCTAAGTAGGGATAGCTGGTTTGAGTAAGCCATGCGGAGAAGTAAAGTAGGAGAAATGTTTATGGAAACACAAAACTGAAGAGCTTAGATCTGGAAAAGACCGTGAAGACCATGTAGCCCCATCTCCACCTCATTTAGCAGATGAGGAAGCCAAAGTCACACAACCCATTATTCCCTAAATATAAACGGGTCATCCCTGATGTTTTGAATCCTTCTTTTCAGATGTGTGCAATAGCACCGATCTTCCTGAGGTTGAAATCATCAGTCTGCTGGAGGAACAGCTGCCCCATTACAAGCTAAGAGCAGATACAATCTATGGTTATGACCACGACGACTGGCTCCACACTCCTCTCATTTCTCCTGATGCTAATATCGACCTAACAACTGAGCAGATAGAAGAGACGCTGAAGTATTTTCGTAAGTGGGCATCCTTTTTAGCGTTGATAATACCTTTCTATTCTGGTGTCAAAATTACTGTGAAAACTGACCAAATCCACTTTCAGATGCAATACTGGAGATGTTTTACCAATTAGCACAATCCATTAAAATATTTTGTTTTTCAATCAATAAGCATTTCTTTTCTCTCCTCCCTTTCCCAATTTAGAAGATGAAAAAGAATAACAAAACAACTTAAAAATGTGTAGAATCAAGCAAAACAGATTCAGGGCATTGCCATCTCTAAAAATATTTATTTCATTCTGCATCTTAAATCTGTCACCTCTTTGTCAAGAAGTGGGGGTAGCATAGATCATCTAGCATGGGGCTTGGCCATTGCATTGATCAGAATGCTTAAGTCTTTCAAAGTTATCTGTCTTGACAATGTTGTTTTTATACACATTATTCTCTTGGTTCTGCTCACTTCACTCTGGATCAGTCCATATAGATCTTCCCAGGTTTCTCTAAAGCCATCTCCTTTTATCATTTCTTACAATTATATTACATTTCTTCCCCAATCAGTGGGCACCCTCTAAGTTTCCAGTTCTTTGTCAATATAAAAGGAGTTGCTGTAAATATTTTTTGCATATGGGTCCTTTTCCTTTTTGATCTCTTTGGGGTCTTGGCCTGGTAAGGGGGACAAAGGGCATACAAAATTTATTACTTTTGGGACATAGTCCCATGTTGCTTTGTCATTTTGTTAAATATTTCCAAATTACTTTTTATCTGGTCCTGGGGGCACTTGGGAGTATTGTGGGCCTCCTGTTTGACATGCATATAGGGCAGTTATGGGGAGCCATGGTGGATAGAGCACCAGACATAAAGTCAGGAACACTCATCTTCATGAGTTCACATCTGGCCTCAGATACTCACTAGTTGTGTGACCCTGGGCAAGTCATTTGACCCTGTTTGCCTCAGTTTCTTTATCTGTAAAATGAGTTGGAAAAAGAAATGACAACTCAATATCCCTGCCAAGAAAACCCCAAATGGGGCCATGAAGGGTTAAACATGACTGAAAAACAACTGAACTGGGAAGCTCTGTTTTGGATTTTATTGTTTTTAAGTGTCAGAGGTGGGATTTGAGCCCAAGGCTCGAACAGTATTAAATTTACTATGCCATGCTGCCCTCTTAATTTTAGTATTAACATCAGTATATATATTATAATAATTTATAACAGTTAATATATATGGCATGATATTAGATTGAGGAACCAGATTTGGAATCAGGAAGACTTTGGTTCAGGGCCTGGCTTTGATGTGCACTAGCAGTATGCCCCTGGGCAAGTCATCTATTTTTTTTTTTACCAACAAGTACTCTTTCTTCTGTACCATCTTCTGTCCCCACAGACAGCTCAATGGTATATAATTTGTTCCTGATGAACTTAATCTTCAGTGGTAAAGGGAGTTTCCACATTGGGAGTTCCCTTATAGTCCTGAGATCTTATAAGTTCAAAGCTTGAACATTCTCTCCTCCCTTCTCCCCCAAATCATAATGACCAGATTATATTTTCATAGTTACAGGCTGGGAACAAAGCCAAGAGATGATCTCTTTTTAGTACCTTCATTTTCCAGATGAGAAAACTTGAAACCTAAAAAGCCTAAATGAATTGCCTAAGAGTGACTAAGAAGAAACAAGTGAAATTTGAACTCAGGTCTTCCAAGGTCAATTCAGCCATTTCCTGCCATTCCAACCCCCCCACCCCAATTATCTCCTATTATAATTAGCTTATTGCCTAGTCACATGGGTGGTAAAGTTTGGATTCAGTCAAAGGACTGCACTTGAGGACCTAGAAGGCCACAGGTTCCCCACCTGTTATATTTCTTCAGATTATGTTCATATGCAATAGGTTCTTAGTTGCCATAATGGTGATGCCTCATTAACCTGGGTATTGCTGACTTGAATTTGATAATTCAGGCCAGGCTGAATTGACAAAAAATGGCTGTCCTATCTGAAGAAAAAAAGAACAAAAAACCCCTCATTTCCTAGCCTCTTAAATAATCAGCTTCAGTGGCATCTATTTACACATTGAGTATTTAATTACAAATGATTCTTTGGTACTCATTAACATGCGCCCAGGAGCCCTGCCTTTTTCAGCATAGTTGTCAGTAATTAGTTTGCTTGACTGCAATAATGCAGCATTTCTCTTTAAAACAAAACAAAAGCTTCTGTCCTTCAGTGTGCTTACAAATTCATTCTAAATGCATGTAGCTTTACTTTGTTATTTCCAGTTAGCTCTTCCTCTGGCTGTTGGCTTTTAGGGAGTCATATTTAGTTTAAAATGACCTGTGTGTTTTGTCCTTGACACATGCCTTGGAAACCTCGTTGGGGCAGGAGACCATGGAGGGCAAGTCTGTGCTGGAGCTGAGAAGAACGTAAATAGGATTCTGTAATTTATTAACAATGGAAGGTGACTCCTGTGACATACAGAGAGCATCTTACCAGCTCACTACTCACTCTGCTTATGCTGTCTGGCACCAGGCAGTTGGGATATTTTGGGCAAAACAGGGAACAAAGTCCTTGTTAGTTGACTTTTACTATTTTCTTTTTGCTTTTGGAATGAAAAAAGTCTATTCCCTCCTACTTTCTTGTAGATCTGCTCACTACTCCAGCAGACAAAATTTTTTTCTTCTGGGCGCTGCTTCTGAGCCTTATAATGGCTGTATAAAAAGAGACCCCCTAAACTGAATGCAAATCAGAGGAGTGACCGTTTTAGAGACTGTATTGTCATTGAAAAGTGTTCAGAGATCTGAAAGTTGGACAGAGACACCTAAAAAGGGACTTGGGTTTGTCCTCAGTTGTATAGTTAAGCAAAAGCTTTCCTTCCTGATAGATTTAGAAGAATTACAGTGAGATGTTGAAAAGATTTTAGGGACCTGCCCTGTGGCCTTATGCTTATGCTTCATTTAAATTGAATCCAAGTATAGTTATGCTTCTTGCTGCTCTGTGGTTCCTTACAGTGGTAAGCATATAGTAGGTACAATTCTTCCAAGATCTTCAGTTTCATTTGTGTGAACCCTCCCCTTCTATCAATGCAGATCACAACTTTCCTCTGCTTTTGTAGAGGGTCTCATCTCCTGGTGGTCAGCATCACCGTCTGGGTATGAGGCTTTCATATTTTTGGTAGACCCCTGCCAAAATCCCACCTTCTGCAAGCAGCCTTTCCTAGTTCCTTTTGATTTTAGTCCCTTCCCTCTGTGGATTGTTTCTAGTTTGTCCTGTATATATCTTACTTTTTCATAATTGTCTTCTCCATTAGCACTTTGAGGGCTCCTTTTGCCTTTCTTTAGGAAGGTAGGTGGGTGACTCAGTGAATAAATCCTGGAGCCAGAGTTGGGAAGACCCAAGTTCAAATGCTGCTTCAGACACTTACTAGCTGTGTCATCCTGGAGAAGTCACTTAACCTCTATCTGCCTCTGTTTCCTCAATTGTAAACCAAGGATATTAACAACACCCACTTCAAAGGGTTGTCTGAGGATCAAATGAAATAATTGTAAAGCTCTTAGCATTTAGTAGGTGCATAATAAATGCTTATTGACTGACTAACCTAATTGGCCTTGAACTGCATTACTCTAGCCTTTAAGAAGACAGGGTCACCTCCAAGGCATAGTAAAGGTCTGAAACACCAAATTCAGCATTTTATAACAGTCCTGTATCGGTTCAAACATGGGTCATTCTTCTTCAAATCTTGTTTAGTTGTTCCAATCCTGTCTGACTCTTCCTGACCCCATTTGGGGTTTTCTTGGCAGAGATACTGGAGTGGTTTTGCCATTTCCTTCTCCAGCTCATTTTACAGATGAGGAAACTGAGTCAAACAGGGTTAAGTGACTTGCCCAGGGTCACACAGTAAGTGTCTGACCCTGGATTTGAACTCATGAAGATGTCTTCCTGCTTCCAGACCCAATGCTCTATCCACGTCAGTCAACAAGCATTTGTTAAAGTACCTTCTGTGTACCAGACACAGGTGCTGGGACGTCCAATACAAAATCTGGCTACATGTTATGCCATATTTTAAGATGAGCTGGAAGAAACCTTAGAGGTCAATTAGTCCAGTTTCCAAATTTATATTTAAGAAAAGTGAGGCCTAAAGATGGTACATGTTTTACCTAAGGTGATATAGTAAATATGAAGAGTCAAGTCTTGAACCCCGGGCATAGTGCAGAGAATATTGGTCTTGGAGTCAAGATCCAGATTTCAAGTCCAGCCTCAGATACTTAGTATCTCTGTAACCCTTGCAGGTCACTCTTAATGTCTTTGGGTCTCTGTTTCCTCATTTGCAAAATGAGGAGTTTGTCCTCACTGACCTTCAAGATCTCTCCCAGCCTACATCTGTGCTCCTGTTATTTTTTTTGAACTACAAGTATTCTCTCTTCTGTACCATGAGACCTCATACCAAGATATTGAACATAAAAAACCTTTCACAATAAATGTCTATTTTTATGGGAAATTTTTTGTAATTGCTTCTTTCTTAGCCTACTGGTATGGCCCGCTTAAATCAATTTACTTGTGATTTAAACCAAACAAAAGCCTTCTTTTTGTCTACCTCCCAATCATGGGAAAGAAGGAACAATCTCTAATGTCTGCCTGATCCTTTCCATTTCTAATCTTATATATTTTACTTTTAAAATAACTTCTCTACCAGTGAAAGGGTTTCACAAGGATTTTGTGACTGCTACCAGGCAAATCAGAGGAAAATCTGGGTTGTGTGTCAGAACCGATTAAAGAAAAGTCTCTCTCTCCCTTCTTTTCTCTGTGTTGGAAGCTTTGATTTTTGTTTTTTTTTTGCTTTGATAAAACCAGCTCTCAAATAGCTATGACTAAGAACAAAGAGAGTTCCCAGCATCTGATTTGACTTTTCCCATTTTACTGAGTGGTCAAATAACCTTTTCCACAGGGAAAATGATGGATTTCTTTTTTCTTTTCTATCTTTCCTTCTTTCTTTTCTTCTTTCCTTCCTCCCTTCCTTCATTCTTTCCTCCCTCCTTCCTTTCCTTCCTTCCTTCCTTCCTTCCTTCCTTCCTTCCTTCCTTCCTTCCTTCCTTCCTTCCTTCCTTCCTTCCTTCCTCCATTCCTCCCTCCCTTCTTTCCTCTCTTCCTTCCTCCATTCCTCTCTCCCTTCCTCCTTTTTTCCTCCTTTTTTTCCTTCCTTTCTTTCTCCTTCCTCTCTTCCTCCCTTCTCCCCTTCCCTCCAGTATGCATCTTGACTTACAATGACCCGTAGCAATTTGTAATGATGTAAATAGCCAGTGGCATAAATGAATATTTAAGCCTTCCACAATAATTTTGCTCATTTTGGAATATCTCACTTATCCTGAATGCCTCCTTCTTTCACATATCTAATTAGCTGCCAAACCATGCTGATCCCACCTCCACAATATGCTTGTTACATCTGTCCCCCCTTTGCTGCTCATGGCCACCACCCTCTTTCAGCCCCTCCTCCCCTCTCACCAGCACCTCCCATTTGCTCTTCTTGTCTCCATTTTCTCTCCTTGACAGTCCATTTTCTTTATA
The DNA here is from genome assembly GCF_028583685.1 of Petaurus breviceps papuanus. Lineage (NCBI taxonomy): Eukaryota > Metazoa > Chordata > Mammalia > Diprotodontia > Petauridae > Petaurus > Petaurus breviceps. Next base: position 1,102,804 of record NW_027185797.1, on the reverse strand, counting down.
GCTACTAAATTATAATTCCCAAAGCCATAAGTATGGTCATGTCACTCTGCCCCTCAAGCAGCTTCTATGGCTCCCTCTTACTTCTAAGGATACAACGTAAGCTCCACTGGGCATTGAAAGTCCTTCATAGTCTTTCTATCTCTGCTGACATATCACACACTGCCCCTTCATGCCATTTTTCTTTTTTTTGAGAGGGGAAGGCAGGGCAATTGGGGTTAAGTGATTTGCCCAAGTCCACACAGCTAGTAAGTGTTAAGTGTCTAAGGTTGGATTTGAACTCAGGGCTGGTGCTCTATTCACTGTGCCACCTAGCTGCCTCCCACGCCCACCTTCATGCTTTTTTAAATAATTAAAGAATAATGGGAAATCTTTTATTTTTTATACCTTTGAGTTAATTGTACAGCACTGAAGATAATGATTTGATGGAGAAAAAAAAAAGCCTTCCTGTTTTCCTTCTCATATTTTTATTAGGGATATTATTAGCTTACACACATATCATTTTCATAAGTAAATTAGAGAATGTAAGTAACATACATACAATGCTATTAAGATATGTAGAGAATCAGTACAGATCCTGGGCTACTCACTTCATCTTTCACTGCCCAATGGCAGAACTCTAAAAGCTTCTATACTGATGATGAATCACAGATCTATTACCAAAAAAAAGGGTGGGGGGGAGAAAGTATATCCATAGATTTTTTAGTTTTTCAGTCATTTTTCAGTTGTTTCAGATTCTCCATGATCCAATGGTAAGGGTTTTCTTGGCAAAGATGCTGGAGTGGTTTGCCATTTCCATCTCCAACTCATTTTATAGATGAGGAAACCAAGGCAAATAGGGTTAAGTGACTTGTCCAGAGTCACACAGCTAGATAAGTGTCTGAGGGTGAATTTGAACTCAGGTCCTCCTGACTCCAGGCTGGGCTCTCTATCCACTGTGCCTCCTGGCTACCCTATAACCATAGATCCATATATACATAAATATGGCCTGGAAAGGGGAGCTACTTCCCCATGATTAGAGTCAGAACTTTGAGGTTATGCTGACTATTAAAATCAGTGTTAGATAGGAAGCAGGAAGAAAGGACCTGCATCTGTGGGCCTTAAGTAAATAACAAAAGCCCAACAATTCCCAGGAAAACCCAAGATATCCTTATTGTGTGGGAGTAAAGTCTTATTAGCTTTCTGTACCAGAATCACCTACAAGGCCTATCAGCTAAAAGGTGACTTCATTTTTTTCACACCCTGTGTTCCCTGGTGACCTTGTCACTGTGCCAGAAGAGATTTGTGCTCCTGGTAGGCTGACCAATCCTAACTGACTGGTGAGGGTGCTTGCTTTCTGAATGCTTGCTTTTCTAGGCCATATTTCACTCACCTAGGGTAAAGCAGATCAGACAGGATGAAAGCAAAAGTCCAACCCCAGAGAGGTTGTACCTTCTCCTGGATCACACAGCTGGTATCTGAGCTAGGGGAAGAACCCAGCCCTTCCTGACTCTTGAGTCCTACACACTCTGTCTTTAGTTCCCATTCAACAGACAATGAGTTCAGTCTTTACAGCTCAATCTTTCCCTTCCAAGGGCCTCCCCCCCGTTTTAGATGACTTTTTTTTTTTTAATTTAGGAGCAATGATTAGAAAACATCTGTCTGTCATATAGGCAGTCTCCTGGGCCTACTTCCTTTAATCCAGTTGATTTTCCCTGAACAAACTTTAGGGTTTCCCCTGTGGTCTCTGCACAGGGCACTCCGAACTCCCCAACTCTGGAGCATTTTTTCTGACTGTCCCCCATGCCCAGAACGCTCTCCCTTCCCATTCCTGCCTCCTGGCTTCCTTGAATTTGCAAATAAGATGCCACTTTCTCCCAAGGGTGGTTCCCAGCCCTTCACCTCAGTGCCTCCCCTCCCTTGTGTCTCTCCAGATGTTCCTGCCTTATCTCTCCGGTACTAGCTCTTTGTAAACGGGGCTGCCTTACTTCACACTGGGAGCTCCTTGAAAGCTGGGTTGATCTTTTGTCTTTCTTCACACCCCCCGCACGTAGCCCAATGAGTGACACAAATGATAGTTGACTCTGACGACAATAAATGTGGTTTCTTCTTTCTTGCTGCATTGTTTCGATGATGGAGCAAGTTCATTGCTCCCTCTTTTATATGGGCTTCCATGGTCACAGAGTAAAGTAAAATAAATCTGGATTTATCTCTGTAAATGAGGCTTTCTAGCTCTGGCTAAAAAAGTGGGCATAAGCTTGTTGGGCTTGTGTTTGCACGTGTCTCTCTTGCCTCCCCTCCCCGTAGTAATATAGGACGTTATTTTCCTTATGCCAAATTCTCCTTTCTACCCTTCCCGATGTTACTGGCAGGCACCTTCCTTCCTTCTCTCTCCTCTCCCCCTAATGTCAATCAATCATTTTCCATTCCTCTCTTTGTTTACTTTCCTTATACAGTCATTAACATTTATCTGCATAAATAACTCCTGCACCTGTCTCTGGGCCAAAGTTAGTGCCTTCAGTCAGGTGCTGGTCATCCCTGGGCTCCCATTCAGGCCCTGCTACCCTTTGATGCCACTTGCCACCATTTTTTTCCTCATTGCTCTCATTTTGCTTTCTTCCTACTTTAATTCAGTGGAGACAAACAGGCCTCCATCTTTAGCCATGTCTCCTGTCAAACCATCATGTCCTGGTGGGGAGGTGGGGAGGGAACAGACCAGCAGCCAGGTGTGTTACTATGCTGTGTTCCTAGATGTAAGCCAGGCCCTTTTAGCCCAGGTTAACCCCTTGTTGACTATTATAATGAGAAAAGAGTTCTGAACTTGAGGTCAGAACAAGGGAGTGAGAATTCTGGCTTGTGTCTTTTTTTAATAGCAGTGGAATTCGCCAATCAACAAACACTGTTAAGTGCCCTTTTGGGGATACAAAGTCAGAATCAAACCATTCCTGCTCTCAGGCAGTTTGCATTTTATTGAGACAGTTGCTATCAGTTTATCCCCTCACTACTCTCTTTTTTCCTTTCATCCTGCTTAAATCCAGTGCAGACAAACAGGCACCAGACTTTAGGATGCAGCCATGTCTCGGTTTAAGAAACTTGAGAAACCCCAGAAACCTGGATTTGAATTTCAGCATTCATGAGATATATGAGCATGGGCAAATTAAACCTCAATTTCTTCATCTTTGAAATGGAGTTAATAGTACCTGGGACAGCTACTTCTTGGTATTATTGTAAGGGTCAAGTGAGATAATGGTTGGCACCATGTAAAATGCTTAGTAAACCTAAAAGCATTCTATATATGACAGCTGTTATTTGTCCCTTTTTGGTATTTAGAGTGAAAACATTAAGAAAAATCAATACATTGATGAGTTTACTGTGTTTGTTTTTAAAAATCCTGATGTCAGGCAGCATTCAAAGACAAAGAGACATCTTTACTCTTGTCTTTTGACCGAAGGTCAGAAGCACAAGGCTGTCTTATAATCAGTGTATTCTCATCTTCAGAAGAGCCTCTTTCCTCATTGCTAATGGATCGATTGGTAGACTTGGATAAGAAGATGACACAGCTGATGTGTTGGAATCCAGGGATGGGAGCCTTACTGGAAAAATGGGTTCCCAATTGACAGAGCCTTCCGCTGACCACCATATTTTCCGATGTATGATTTTGTCTATATAGCTATTCTTCTTTACCATTGCTGATTACAGTTTCTCAGTGTGGTCTTTATGAGATGTTGTTACAGAAAAAGCCCACCTATTGGCCTGGCTAATTGAGGTGAGCCTCTCTGTGCTTAGCAAGACTGGTCCTTGCATCGGGCCATTATTCCCCAGGCTGATAGTTGAAATTATGATAACAGACAGGACTTTTTTCTCCATGCTGGAAGAAGATTGTTTGAAGGAACTGGGGTTGTCTAGCCAAGAGAAAAGATGACTGTTATTGAATCTGATGGATTGTCATTTTGCTTGACCTTAAAGGGCCACAACAATGGTCATACACCAGCACCAATAGTCATAAGCTAGAGGGAGGAAGATTTTAAGTCAATATAAGTAAAAATAAATTAGTATAGTAGAAAGAGCATGGACCTGAAGTCAGGAATATCTGAATTAAAATCTGGCCTCAGATGTTATCTGTAGGACCTGGGGCAAGTCACTTGACCTTGTTTTCCTCAGTTTCCTCATCTGTAAAATGAGCTGGAGAAGAAAATAGCAATCATTCCTGTATCTTTGCCAAGAAAACCCCAAATGGGGTAGCAGAGAGTGGCGCACAATTGAAAAATAACTTAACAAGAAAAAAGTAAAAACTTCCTAATTTTTTTAGACTTATACCTGTGGTTTCACTGTTATAGGGAACTCCTGCTACAAAAACAGATTGTTACCTATTCTGAAACTCAAGGACTCTTGGTCCCTTGTTGTTAACTTGGGCAAGTTACTTTCCTTTTCTGGGTCTTTATCTCCCTATCTGTAGAATGAAGAGACTCACCTACATGGTCTACAAGGCCTCTTTCAGTTCTAAAATTCTAGAATCTAGAATTTTCCAAGTCATCTGAGTAGAGATCCTCTCACCTATGAGGCGGGCTGTAGTCACAAACCACATCCTATAAAAGACCTAACCATACATGCATTGTTATTGGGATGTGGATCTGTTACTTCATTGGTCTGGGCACTCATTAATTTGAATTGCTGATTAGTGTCTGGAATTTAGTTTGGGATAGAATTTAGAGATATAATGTCAGAGACTCTAAGGCAAACACTTTATTTTCATATATCATGGTTCTGTCTTTTCTCATGTATATTAAAAATGAATAGTGTGTTCTCCAAATTTACTAATGAATGACAGGATAATAGGGAGCAACTGAAAATCTTAGAGCAGGGGAGTGACCCATCAGATTTGTATTTTAATGAAGATATGAGATTGTGTTTTTTAAAAAACAAATTCTAGGTTATTGATTTTACTTGCATGGTGAAACATTTTCTGAGCTTCCTAACGCAACAAATATGTCAGATGTAGTACTTTTTGAATTCAAGATTTCCTTTGCCGGCTACCTTGAGAACTGATGCTCTTGTAATTGAAACTGTTATCTCTGAGACAAATACAGACATGCAACATGATCCTGAATGGCTATAGTCACAGAGGCTAATTTTCCTCTTGTGGTGTGTGTGTTTGTGTGTTTGTGTGTGTAACATGATTATTGTGTACATACATGATTGCCCATTGTGTGCAGTTTTTGCAATTCTTCGATTTCTGAGATGATTTCTATCGTATTTTTTAAACCTACTGGCCCATTATAAGTTGTTAAAAATGTAATAGCATTTTGCCCGAACATCAAGAAGTCACAAATATTTTCTTTTAAGAAAATTGTCTTTGTTTTTATTTTTGCTTTTTGGTTGTTTTTAGAGGCAGTTAGGGTTATACTTATATAGGGTTATATATATATATATATATATTGCCCAGGGTCATACAACTAGTAAACGTCAGAGGCCAGATTTGAACTCCTGCCCTTCTGACTCCAGGGCCAGTATCTATCCACTGTACCACCTAGTCCCTGCCCTTCTCCCCTTTCCCCCATTATCATTATTTAAAAAAAACCAGATACTTAAAGAAATCAGAGAAGAGACTATATTAATCCTTTAGAACTATATGGAAGGCAATAAATAACCTCAGGGGTTTTGCTTATTGTGGAAGAGAAATAAAAATGAGTCATTTTAATTTCCTTTAATGTCATCATGCATATTATTCTTGGAGCACTTCACTCTGCATCAGTTCATCAAAGTCTTCCCGTGTCTCCCTAAATTTGTCATCTTAAAATATGTTATTTTTATTTTTTTACAGTGCAATCATATTGACTCCCCGCTTTCCAGTTTTTTGTTTTTTTGTAGTTACAAAGAGTGTTGCTATAAATATTTTGGTATGTGTAAAATTTTTCTTTCTTTGGCCTCCTTGAGGGTTTGTCAGTGGGTGTATTTATTCCCAGGGATCACTGAGGTATGAACATTTTAGTGACTTTTCTTGCCTGTTTCCAAATTGTCTTTCACAACAGTTGGATCAAGTCACAGCTCCACCGGCATTTATTAGTGTGCCTGTCTTTTCACAGTCCATCCAGCATGGACTCCTTTCATCTTTATCTTTGCAAGGTTGCTTGTGATATAAAATTTTGGAGTTGTTTTAATTTGCATTCTTTTTATTAGGGGGCTAAAGCTTCTTTCACATGGTTGTTGATTGTTTGCAGTTCTTCTGGAAACTGTTCATATCCTTTGACCATTTATCTACTGAAGAATGCTTTTTGGTCTTCACATATTTGTATCAATTCTTTTCCAGAGATAGTTCATGCAATTTTGCTGTTGTTTCTTCCCCCCATTCCTTCTTATTTATAGATTTAGAGTTAGAACCTTCAAGGTCATATATTCCAGTCTCTCATTTTGCAGATGAGGAAATTGAGGCCAAGAGAGATTAAAATCAGATCAAATTTGAATAAGTATTAAGTCACAGAGTCAGCATTAAAACTCAGAGCCTACAACTCTAGTACTTTTTTTCCTTTGTATTCCTCTGCTTCTCTCTTTTGCTTTCTGGCTGCATTGATTTCGTTCAGTCAGAAGCTCCTCAATTTCATATAATCCAAAGTGTGTGCTTGATCTTTTCTGATCTCCCTAGTCCCTTGTTTGGTTAAGGATTTCCTCCTCTAGTTATAGCTTTGCATGGGCTCACTTTGCTCATTCTTTCTGATGATACTGAATTTATCTTCCTTGAGAGGGAAAATAGATAAGAAGGAGGAGATAGTGGGATGGAGGGATACTTTGCAGATTAACAATTTTCTTTTTTCAGCATGTTGCTTAAGACAAAGCTGGAATGCTGTGGGAAATACATTCATTTACAGCTCAACACTCTGTGATCTGTCCTAGCCATACATAATTGGCACAGACTTCAGTGGGTTAGGTGGAGGGTAGGTCACTGGAGAATCACAAATGGTTGTACTTTGAATTTCCAGTTCATCTGTGACTCTGTACTTGGTTCTTCATCAGCTGAGTGAGCAATAGGTCACAAGCAACTAGCTAGCCAGTTCAATCACCCATTCCTCTGTTGAAGATTCTGCTGACATAAGGCAAATCTCTCTTCCCCTGTGGTTCAGATTAATTTTAATGATTGTCACAGTCAGAGATGCTGTAGGTTTTGGCTGTCCAACTTTTATTGAATTTCGTCCTGTGTTTTTGAACCTATTGTACAAACGCACAACCTTGCTTTTTCCTTTTTGATGTGTGGAGGGGGTGACAAGTGGAGGGGGACTATACATGTGCAGTGAGGGGTGGTTTTATACCACTCTTGAAAGCAGGTTTAAGAAAAAAAACAGACGGAGAGGGAAGGGTAGTTAAGGATATGTGGTGGCAAGCTGTTCATTAACACCATGCCATCTGCCATCAGAGTAGAATGACTGATTGTGACTGTACTTAAAAAAAAAATCCAAGGTATCCCCAAAGCACCCTGTTATTAAACTGATTATTATTTCAAGTTAATCAGGGGAGGAAAAACATTTTTGTTAAACATTATTTCATACTAGGCTTCTCTGTTGCCTTGGGAGCTGAAGACTAGAAAGACCTCTTTTATTTATTTATTTTTTTCTGTTGGGCTTCAGATCCAAAGATCTCTACCACATTGAATAAACTCAATTGATTGTCCATTTCGGAAGATGATTTTCCCCTTTCCTTTCTAAACTTTGGACTGTGTCAAGCAAAGGCTCAGAACTTTCATTGTGAGGAATGAATTGACTGTTTCCTTGAAACTTGGGTTGATTGACTAGTCCTGCCAACAGTGTGGAAGGAGCTGGCTAGGAATGGGTGACCACCAGCATTTCTGATTATCTCTATATTTCACACACTCTTACTCCTGCTAAACTTGCTCTTCATTCTCATTGATCTCTGCTTCCTCAATTCTTACCTCTCTTCTAGTCCATTTTACCCTTTTCACAGTCTTGACCTAATGGTCAATTGGTATAGCAACATGCTATCCTGCATCCTTGAATCCTTGCTCTCCTGTCCTAATACTATTTGCTTTATATGCTTCTCTTTCCAACTGCTGAATGCTGGTGGAGGAAGCTGGGCAATTGTGCTAGCTGGTCTGGGTCTGGGTTTCTCACTTGTGTATTCCCTCCCTGCACAGTCATTCTTGCATCCCTGATTAACTCTCCATCACACTCATGGAGTTGTTCCAAAACTTCTTCTCTCCTTAAATCCCTAATGCCACTCATTCAGCAGAGGACCTTGCCTCCACCTTTACAGAGAAAACTGAGTCCCTTCATAGCCCTTTGTCCTCATATCAAAGCCTCTCTGCCTTCTCCCACCCTCTCTTCTTGCTCATTCTTCTGGGTGAAGTGACCTAACTCGTTTCCAAAACCCTCCTGGTTTTGTCCTTGATCCCATCTCCTTCTGTTTTTCGTGGTTGTTTATTCAAGTATTCTTAGGTGACACTTATGCTTGAAAGACTTGGGTTAGGGTCAGAGTTGAAGGGTTAGGGTTGGAATTAGAAGAGGATGACATAAGGTAAAGAGCAATGTGTTTGGAGTCTTGTGGCCCCGGGCTTAAATCTCAGCTCTTCCTCCTGTTTTCCTGGGTAATCTTGGAGGAAGTCATACTGCCTTCTATGGACCTTCGTTTCCATATTTGTAAAAATGAAAGGGTTGAACTAGGGAACCTCCAAGACTCCCTTTAGCTGGAAATGTGTGATTGTTCCTTGACCCTGCCCATACACTTGAGCCATCATCCTGGGTCCTGCCTCCTTTTCACAACCAGACTTCTGGAAACAATTCCTGCCCCCACTTCCTCAGTACTCATTCACTTCTCAGTTGTTTACCACATGGCTTCCAGCCCTTTCCCTTCTGGTTTCTGACTCTGCCAGTCCGCTGAAACTGTTCTCTCCAAGGCCAATCAGTAGCACCATTTTTTTTTTTCAAAAGCACTATACAGACATTTCATTTGATCCCCACAACAACCTTGGAAGGTAGGTTTGTTATTATTTCCACTCTACAAATGAAGGATCTGAGCCTAGAGCTGACTGCCTTGCTCAGGGGCACACAGCTAGCAAGTATACAAGGCAGGATTCAAACTGCAGACTACCTGACTCCAAATCCAAGGCTGTATTCACTCAACTCCTTGGCTTGGAAAGCAGCCATTAAACATTTATTAAGTGCCTACTATGTACTATTTACTAAGTACCTACTATGGAATATGCTACGCATCGGGGCTGCCAAGAAGGACAAAAGATAGTTCCTCTTCTCCTGGAGCTCACCGTCTAATGGAAGTTACCAGTGCCCTCCTCATTGCTAGATTCCGTAGACTTCTATCAGTTCTCATCTTGCTAGACCAAACTGCAGACTGCACACTTTGTCACCTCTTCTTCCTCTTGGCTATCTTCTCCTGCCTTGGCCTTCATAGCTTTGATTTCTGCTAGACTTCCTCTCACTTGTCCAGTTGTTCCAACTCTGCTTCCCTTAGTTACTCGTTTTCCTCCCAGCTGCTGCACCCCGCTGGTTTCCCCACATGCTTTGTCTTAAGACCTCTTCTCTTTGTACACCCTTCCTAGATGATAGTATCTGTTCTTACTGGTTCGGTTATCCCCTTCATGTGGAGGACCTCCTAGATCTATATCTGCATCCCCAATCCTTTTCTGCATCTCCAACTGCCTTTTGGATATCTCTCCTGGGATGTGCTGCTGGATTTCCCATCTGTTCATGTCCAAAACAGAATTTATCACCTTCCCACTTCCTAGTCTCCTCCTCCTAACTTGTCTGTTTCTGTTGATGGCACCACCACCCTCTCAGACTCCTCGAGATGAAACCCTAGGGTTATCATTCATCTTTGACTCTTCCCCTTTGTTCCCCCTTAAACTGTCAAGTCCTTTGAACCTCATCTCTGGCATCTGTCCACTCCTCTGTGTTCACATTGCCATCATCTCTTATGTGGCCTCCTAATTGATCTCCCTTCCCTCCTGTCTTTCTCCTCTCTCCTGAAATCTTTACACAGCTGCAAAAATCTTTCTTATTCTACAGTTTGAAGCATGATTTTCTCAATAATCTTCAGGATCTTTCTGATAAAATACAAATTCCTTGTTCTAGCATATAAGGCCTTCCATAGTCTGGCTCCAGTCTCTTTCTGACCTTATTTCACATCATTTCTCTGTATATATTTCATGTTTCTCTACCACTGTTTGATATTCCTTAATCTTGTCCCATCTTCTTTCCCCTCTGTGCAGCTCCCTCCTGGCTTAGAATATATTTGCTGTTGTGCTCAGTTGTGACTTACTCTTTGTTACCCTGTTTGGGATTTTCCTGACAGAGACACTGGAGTAGTTGACCCTTTCTCCAGCTCATTTTACAGATGAGGTAACTGAGGCAAACAGGGTTAACTGACTTGCCCAGGGTCACACAACTAGTAAGAGTCTGAGGCTGGATTTGAACTCAGAAGATGAGTCTTCCTGGTTCCAAACCCAATGCTTTAGCCACTCTGCCACCTAGCTGCAACATATTCTTAATTTCTTACTGTTGAAATTCTTCCTGTCTGTATCACCTCCTTTAGAAAGCCTTCCTCTTCCCTCCTCCTTCCCTCTCTCCTTTCCATCCCTCAGCTAAGAGTGTTCTTTTAGTACATTTTTCTGGATTTCTCTTTTGCCCTTATCATGCTCTATCTCATTATTAATGCTGTTTTTATACATAGACTTGTAAATTTGTTGAGGGCAAGGATTGTGTTATTGCTTTGTTCACTACATAGAGTTTGATGATTAACAAATGTTGAGTTGAATTCAGTTGAATCAAGGTACACCTGACTTAAGGAACAGGTGAGAAGCCTAATGAGAGGCTTTAATTAAAAAACAACAGCAGCATATGCCGTGCGGTTCATGGGGAGGACGATACTGGATGATTTATTGAACCACCGAGTTAAGGATGATTTATCAGTTCTCATCACAGGTATATGTGGGGATTAGATTACCAACCAATTCTGCTTTCCTGTGACACTTTTGTGGGTTTGTGTCATGGTGTTTTTATGTATAGTTGGTAGGAAATCAATTGATTGATTAACATATATTTGTTAATCAGATGTTGTGTGATCAGATGTTGTGTTCTGGCCACTGTGTTCAGTCTTGGGGATACAAAAATAAAAATGTAAAGGGCTCTGCTCTCAAGGAGCTTACGTTCCCTCATGGAAGACAGCACAAACATCTGTCTGTATGTATAGAAAATCTGCATAATAAACACATGAGATAATTTAGGGGAGGCAGCAGCATCTGGGGGGGATCAGGACAGGCTTCATGTAGTAGGTGGTACCCAGCTGAGCTTTGAAGGAAGTTCTCGGACTCAAAGAGGGAGATCTGAGGAAAAGGGGCTGGGGAATTAAGATTACTGTTCTGGGCTGTAGAATGTTTTGGATGATGGTGACTTGCTTTCTTATGTACTCCTCCCCTCCCCCCTTGAAGCTATTCTGAAAGTAGAGCCAATGCTGATAGTCTCTGAGCAGACCACTAGATGGTATAGTAGAATGTTCTTGGAGCAAGGAAGACCAGAGTTCAAATCCAGACACTTACTGGCTTAGCTGTGTTAGCCTGACCAAGTCCATTTTAGTTTCCATGTCTGTAAAATGGGGATAATAAGTTTGTACTTAAAGGATTATTGTGAGGATTAAATGAGTTAATATATATGGAGTTCTTTGCAAACTTTAAAGAGCTATGTAAATTCTTATCACCACCACCACCATCATCATAACCACCTACCATATTTACTCTGTATTTGATTATAGTCAAATTGAGGATTCCCTTGTTTTAGGCCTGCTTTTCACCACTGGATGAGGTATGTCCCCACAATCCTCATTGCCTCTGTCTAATTTTCAGGTTAAAGGATTGAGATGGCATTTCTACATCAAAACCCTAATTCTGGCTTTTGGAATTGAATCTTCTCAATTTTTATTTCTCTTACTCAGGGGCTTTTGAGCCCATGATCTTCACTCTAGTGAAGCCCTGCTCATTTTTTAATTTACTCTGAGAGGGGTGGCTAGGTGGCAAGTGAGTAGAGCACTGACCCTTGAGCCAGGAGGACCTGAGTTCAAATCCAGCCTCAGACACTTAGCACTTACTAGCCGTGTGACCTTGGGCAAGTCACTTAACCCCAATTGTTCTGCCCCCCCCCTCCAAAAAGCAAAAAATGAAAAAATAAAAATAAAGAAAAATTTTAATTTGCCCTGTGAAGCATGGGTTTCTTATGGTACTCTGGTGAATTGCCATTTTATTCCCCTTCAATCAAATTCCCTTTTTTGCAAACTTTCTGTGATGAACTCTTCAAAACTAGGCAGAAAAGCCCACTTAGCTACCTGACTTTTGAGGAATCTCTTATGTGTGTATGTGTTTATATATTTATGAACTCAGCATTCATCTTTTCTATATATATATTATGGAGGAAGGGAAAAAAGGCAGCTAAGAACTCCTCCAGTACCTTTGATCCTTGGCCAGTGGTTTGTTCCATGACCATTGCCAGGGCAGCAGTACCTCAGTTAATTAAGAAGGCATAGTCCAAAGACTCTTCTTCCCCAGGAATTTCATAATCCAAGGTAGAAATAATCAAGGTACACAGCCTGAGGAAGGGTTTCAGGAGTAGATGATAGGAGGTTGCTATGTTTCTGCTTTGAAATGGTATTGTGTAGCTATTGATAAAACTCAGATGTATTTCTATTTTCCTAGATGTGGGTTGTGACCCATGGCTGACTCTGTAGTCTGTGAGAAGGCGGAGCCCAAAGGGTTGAATAAACCTCCCTGACAGGGTGTAGTGGGTTTTTTTTTTTTCCTTATTGGAGACCTAGAAGGACCTGGAGGCTTGACCAAATAAGAGTGAGAGAGCCATGAGGCTGCTAGGGCTTGAATGTTAAGTCAGTTGGGGAGGGCACTTGCTTAGCTCAGCAAGTATTGCTTATTTCTGTTGTAGGGTCCTGGCTGTGAACTCTTGGTGTTAGTGCCACTCATTAAAACAAATAAACAAAGCACCCTTGATCTGTATCATTTTGGATATGATTGGAAAGATTTTTAGCTTTCCTTTTGTAATAAACAAATCTTTATTAAAAATGTGTCCAGTCTACTGGGTGTGAAAAAGGGAGTCGTATGTTGGGACCAGGATTTTAATGACAAAAAGTTTAAATCTGAACCTTGAGGTGAGAGGGAACCATTAGAGTTTTTGGAGAAGGGGTATGACACTATCTACCCTGTACTTTGGCTGCTTTGAGGAGAAAGAATTAGGATGGGGAGATATGTGAGGCAAGAAGGACATTTGGAAGATAATTGTAATAGTCCGAGTGAGAGACAGCTGAACCAGTTTGGTAGCCATGAGTGGACAGGCAGTGAGAGATGTTGGAGGGGTAGAAATGACCAGGGATTGGTTGATATATGGGGGGGGAGGGGTATAAGAATGGGTAGTTGAAGTCAAAGTAGATCTTGTGGAACTAGAAATCAGGCAAGTGACTAGAGCTGGGGATGTAAAATGATGTTTCACCCACCATAATTGGAGATGGAGTATATTCAGATCTCATAATTAGCTGATGAGTTCTCCTTGCTTGTATATTGTATTTCTTAAGACCACGCAAGTTTTTTGTTTCCCTGGGAGCGTGGAAATGGCTCATACAATATGGATATTTGTGAGTAAACCTTTTCTTTGGAGGGAACTTTAGAAAATGATGACTCACTCACTACTCCTCACTCTGTTCTCTATGTTCTCAGATTTTTTTTTTTTGTGCTGAAGAGGCTGAGGAAAGTTAAATGTTCATATAGGTATGTAAAAGTCAAAAGATTCTCTCCCCCGCCCCTATTTTAAAAAATGTTCCTTTTTAGACTCAGAATGTGCGATTACAGTAAACCTCCCATACAGTGAGGAAACTTTGAATAGATGTCTTTGTCCCCTGGGGCAAGATGTCAGAATAGATGCCCGCAGGGTCCCTTCTAGATTATTTTATTAGAAACTCCTATTTCTCATTGCATGGGCCCAGATATCCCTGAAAGAGAATAGCTTCTGCATCCATAGAAGACATTTCCTGCATCCCTGCATCATTTGCCGAGCCGACCAGTTTCCATGGTAACATGTCCGAGTGAAGGATGTGTGGGGAGCAGGGAGGAGAGGATTGAGTGGTGGTGTGTGTCCCTGACGTCACCTTCTCAGCCTTTTGATAGGATGATTTGGTTGACTCCCATTCAAGGGCTCTGTACCAAGCTTCTTTATGAGAGCGTGCATGCAGCGTGAGGGCATTGGCTTTGGAAGTCTGCCTCCCTGGTTTTTCTCCTCCTCACTCTTTTTATTCCCTTCATTTTTTCCCCCTTTTTTTCTTTTTCCTTTCTGGCTTTCATCTGTCACTGAGAATGTGCAGCTTGCTTTCAGCCTTTCGGGGGCTGCCGTTCAGCTCAGCCTACCATAAAGGCAGGAAGGCATGGCTGCGTTTCACCTGACCTCAGAAACACGGCAAAATCAGTTCTGAGAACACTGACTATGCAGAAATTTATCGAAGCAGATTACTATGAACTCGACTGGTATTATGACGAATGTACAGATGGTAATTATGGGCTTTGCAAGGATGAGGTTGCAGGGTGGGTGCATTGTAAGCCTGGTGGATGAATCTATCCTTCGGATGGGAGTTGGGAGGAGGTGGGGGCGGTGGCACTGGTGCAGCGGGGCTGTGTGACATTATGAATTCCTTTTCTAAAGCATGACCAAGGGTTTTTTGCAGTGGAGGAAACATCCATCGGTAGGTCTCTCTGAACAGATTCTCAGAAAGAAATGATAGTTTTTGACTTATCAGGCATAGAAATGTTTGTGGTTCATAGGTTCTGTTGAAATTCTGTTTCCTGTAAGCTGTGTGTGTGTGTGTGTGTGTGTGTGCCTGTGCACGTGTGTACATGACAGTGTAAATGTGTACAGCCCAAGATGTGCCGGTTATCCTTTGTGCTGTTTAGGCACAAAGATGAGAAAGGTGTCATGCATTCCATTAGGCATCTCCCTCCATAGACACCCTGGGTGTCAGCTAACGGCCCAGAAGACTGTCTTTCCCATGGCTTCCAGTGTATTTATTTGGCTTGGGATGCTGAGCAGTGAGGAGTATGGGGGGAAACACCACTCAAGGAACTATGGTACTTCCTTGCCAGGGCATATAGGTCTTTTCTCTTACTTTGGAGATCTAGCTAGGATCTTGGATGACATGTCTAGTGTGAAGTGGGATCTTTGGTCATTGCCTCTTATGGTTCTGGTTTTAAGGGATGGGTGTGGTGAGAATGGAAGGAAGAGGAAGAGGAGGAGGAAGGTTTGGCAACCCAGGAAATTTGTGTGTCTAAGCCTGGAAGGGAATTGATGGTGTGGGAAAAATGGAACTCTGTAGGACTGAGTAGTGCTCAGAAATACTTTCAGATGGATGGATCCCAAAGCAGTTGAGTTTTTGTTGCTATAACGTGAAGCATTGAAATTCTCTATTTCTGTTCGTTCCCTTGAACACCCTCGGATTTTTAAAAAAGTGATTCTCCCAAATCACAGCTCTAACAGAAAACTTTTTTTAAAAAATTGCCTGAGTGACAGACAGACCTTCAAGAGGATATGTATTTTACCTGCACACCTGTGAAGAAAAACTGAAGGTGGCTATGTTTGTGTTGGCATCCAGGGTTTTGTATGACCTTTCCCCTTTGCACTTTTGTCTTCACAAGATCCTCATGTCTGATTAACCTGAATGATGTAACAGACCACTGAACTGGCCTGGTTAACATCGGAGGGAAGTGGCACAGATGTGATGTCTTTCTTAGCTGGTTTCTGCTGTGAATATATGTTAAAGAGGAGTCCTGGGTGTATTTCTTGGGCAGTGGAGTTGGGGGGAGGACACACTTTTAAAATCTGCTCAGTAATTTCCTTAGAGGGACCAGAGCAGCCTCAGGTCATGAGAACTGGTGCTATGGGCATGCACATGCTTAGGAATGATCCAATGGAAAGGATGGCCCAAGGGGAGCAGATTCATTTATGTTAGAAATAAACTCAGCCTGGCCGAGGCTGACCAGGTGTCGGTCAGGTGCTGGGGGCTGAAAATTGGCTGAAAGAATTGGGTGCTCCTCTCTTTCTGATACCAGACCCCTAGTAAGTACAGGGAACCTTGTGGGAAGGTCATGGGTGTGATTTAAGGAGAGGGAGAAGAACTTGGAGCTCAGCTCTTGATATATGGCAAGATCAGAAGATTTACAAGGATCAGAGGTCATCTGTATTTGCTTGTTTTACAGATGAGGAAACTGAGGTCAAGGTTACTGCATGTCAGTGTAACCTTAAAAATGTAGTAAATCTCTATTGTATATTTGTGTTTATGTGTACATAGGGCTGTGTGTGTGTATTTCTGTGTGTATGTAAATAGAACAGCTTCATTTCATTTCTATCAGTAGGTTTACAGAAGGGCATTTAGGAATATGACATGCTGGTGATGACATTGGGAAGAACCAGTCTCATCTCACAAGCTTACCGGCTTGTGGGACCTTGCTTAAGTCATAAACCCCAGAGTCTCGATTTCCTTATCTGCAAAATGGGGATAATAATAGGACACATAGGACTGTTGGGGAGGATCCAGTGGGAAAATAGAGGTAAATGCTTTGCAGACGTTGAGTGTCAGCTGTTACTGTTCTTATTATACGTACCCTATGAAGATGTAGGTGTTATAAATGAGACACCATCTACCTTAGGAACAGACATGGGGACTATACTTGGTAGCCCAAGGAGAAGGAGAAGCTGTGAGTGGGGAAGGGAAGCCTGTGGGCCAGCTGAGTACAGGTCAAAACTAGAGTTGGAGGTGAGTGGGAGGGAAGGCTTCCTGTTGTCTTGGCCTAATTGTTACCTGAGCTCCAGACACACCTATTACCTGGTAAAAGAAAATCACTTGCCACTGTGAATCCCGAGGGTAAGAGGAGACTTCTTCAGATCCTGTTTGCAGTGGGAAGAATTTCTCACCTTGGATCCTCTCTTCTTTTGACTTTTTTTTTCTGGGTTGCTATTTCCTGATCTCTGCCCTGATACATCAAAAAGGAAAATGGAAGAACTGAGTGATTCTCCAAGGGGTAAATTCTGATTGATGCTAAATTTTGAATGAGAGCTGAGTCATATTTGCATGGGAGGTTTCATTCTCGTCAAAGTTGGACAGGAAGATAGTGGTGATGGGACTCAGTCTTTTTTGGACGTCTATCTTTATATTGCCACAGGAATAATTGGGTCAAGATGGAAAGGAAAGGAAATGCTACTCCTTTGATGTCTCCTGGGTCTGATTTTTATAAAAGTACAGGAAAAAAATATTTCATAGCACTTGTTCCCTGAAATGAACAAAGGACCTGGGTAAAGCCATCCAATTTCACAGAACTGTTTTAAAGTAACTCATTAGCTAGTCATTGCCCATTCTGTTCTGATGCAAATTCATATATTTGTAAAGTATATACATGTTTTGCATATGCCTTTAACCCAGAAAGTTGCCAAGCAGGATGCAAAATAGCAGCTTGGTCACCATTACTCCTTCTCTCCCTGGTTTTTCATTGAAGGACATTTGAATCCATATGGTTTAGATCCTGAAAGGCTTAAGGTGTGTAGAAGAATTCCTTTTTTCCCCAATCTGTCCTCCCCCATCCCCTTGAAGACAGCTTGATTTTTGTCTCTTCATCTGGCACATAGTAGGCACTTAATAAATGCTTGTTAATTTGATTATCCTAGATCATTCTGTTCTCCATAGTTTGGTAAGGGGGATATTTTTAGGAACTTGAATGCTTAGGAACACCTATTGATGCTTTCTCTTCCCTGTCCTGTACCCTTTGAATAATTAATGAGCAAAACTTCTGGTGAATTCCCCTAGCTGAGAGCAAAGGCAAGTTCAACTTTATTTTGAAAAGACCTTTGTGGTCAAGTAGAAACGATTGTGTATTTTTCACAAAAGAGGCAGACTCTTCTTGTTTAGCTTGGTTTATTGACTTATGATTAGTTTCTAGAGCAAATATCTTAAGTGCCCTGAGGTAGGAATAGGAATGTAGGAGTGTCATTTAAGTATTTCACTTGAAATGTTGACAGTGAGAGAGTTGTTAGCACCCTAAAAAAATGGTAGGCAATGTTAAATTTTCTCCAGTAACTTGGTGGAATCTTCATTTTTTTTTTATTTTTAAAGAATATTGCTATTTTGTCTAAAGGTTCTCTTTTCTCCTCTCAAGTTTTAGCAGGTTTTTTTTAATAGTTGCCACTCCCACCCCTCAAGAAAAATAAAAGAATAAATACAACATATGAATAGAGAAAAAAAACCCAAGATATTTGGAGTTGTACTAAAGGAATCGATTTGAGACCTGGAAAAAAATCTAGTGCTTTTAAAAGTGGTTTTCTTTAGGCATTTTAGAAGCTTGGTGGAGTGGATATCTTGTTGAGAGCCTGTAATTAAAATGATTTTATGGCTAGCATGCAGGCTCTGATGCTTATTGCCTTTGTGACCTTGGGCAAACCTCAGTTTCCCCATCAATATAATGAGGGATTTGGACTTGATCCCCAGCTCAGTGTTTGCTCCTTTCTTAAAGGGTAGGAATGGGTCTCTCTTCCTAGAGTTGATTTGTATAAACATTGTATCCCTAGTGTGAACTTATACTTGGCTCCATGCAACTGAACTGGTGGGTTGTGGATGGATTTGGATTTTTATGAAAGAAGCCTGCAAAAGTATAGGTGTAGGTTTGGGGGTGGGGAGAATCTATTTCAAAACACATTGTCTGAAACCAGAAAATGATCTGTGTGAAGTCATACATTTATAGACACATCAATGCAATACATTGACTAGTTTACCCATTCTAGTCTGGGATAAGTTGTTAGCATGTCTGTGAAAAAATCCAAGTTAACTCTGGATTCTTAAGTTGCCTCAAGTTTCCTTGAGAGATGGGTCTTTTGTCATTTTCAGAGACTGATTTAATTTCACATATATAAGTTTTAAACATACCTGGTACCTTTTCGATCAGTCACTGTAGAAACAGATTATAAAGGTTGTTCTTTCTCATATTTTGTTCAGATATAAAATAGTCTGAGATACAGAAAATAAAAAAAATACTTAGGAGATTTTGAATACTTTGAAGTTACTATTTTTAAAAATAAGTTTTATGGATTTTTTTTTGCATCAATATAGTTTCTCCCAGTAATCCTCTTTCCCTAACCATCCCTTATAACAAGTGATATTTTTTCAAAGAAAAAAAAAAGAGGGAAAAAATCCACATAATTGATTAACACATTGAAAAAATCTGAAAGTATGTGTCATGTATTTAGGGGTGGGATGGTCTTTTTGTTCCTTTGAGTCAACTTTGCATGCTTTGAAAGAATGCTTTGAGTGGCTTAAGAGTGCTGCAAATATGTATTTGGTGATACAATTCCCTTTGTAAATTAGATTTGAGATTTGACTCTTCTTGTTTTACTAGAAGGAATATGGAAAAAGAGACAGCTTTTCCTATGAACCACCATGACACCAACAATTCCTGGCCCCCAGATCAGAGGCCCCTAAACAATATGGGCTTCTTGCTAGGTTTTTAGTCTGGTATGTCAGTGTTCAGTAGACTGCGATCTCCTCAACTGGTTTGGTTTTTTCGTTGTTGTTGCCATTTTTATTTTAATTATTGGTCTTTCTTTGTATCCCCAGAAATTGGCACAGTACCCATCACGTTGTACGTGATTAGTAAATGCTTCTTGACTTGATTTAGTAAATACTAAAGGATGAGAAGTTGGGTAGTATGGTCATCTTGTACTCCTAATAATTTTGGTTATGAACATTTGATGCCGCAGGTACCAGTCTCAGAGTTCATAAGGTAAATGCATCCTACTTTGCTCCTTTGTTTCAAACCCATTTCAGATGGCAACTAAACAGTGTAAACAGTGCAACACCCCTGCAATTGTTATTGTGACAACTTGCCAGACAGGTGTGTAGCCTTAGCATAGGGGTAACTGTTAAACTGAGGGACAGCTACATGGACCAGTGGGTGGAGTGTTGGGCCTGAAGTTGGGAAGATCATCTTCCTGAGCTCAAATCTGGCCTCAGACACTGACTAGCTGTGTGATCCTGGGCAAGTCACGTAACCCTACTTGCCTCAGTTTCCTCATCTGTGAAAATGAACTGGAGAAGGAAATGGTAAACATTCCAGTATCTTTGCAAAGAAAACCTCAAATGGGATCATGAAGAGTTGGACATGACTGAAGACTGAACAGCAACGATTGTTAAACTGCAGTGGCTTTTTATAAATTAATGTTTTATAGCTTTACATACAATTTAGTGTGAAGATGACATGAAAATCCATTTTTGGGGGGATATCCATTGCTGGGTTTTTCTGCCATCATTTTACTTTATTACTAACCACCATCAGTAACAAATAGAGCAGAGAACTATTTGTAATGAACTCTGAGTGAGATGAGATGAGTCCTCTTGGGTCCAGAACCAAGGCTGTTTTGGATACTCCCCTTTGCTTCCTAGGATCACAGAATATAGACTTATAGGATCTTAGAGCCTAACCCCCTCATTTTACAGAAATTCTTGTTTCTATCTTCAGAACCTAGAAAGTGTCAATATTCATAGACTTGGTTTTTTTTCTTTGTTTTTTTTCTATACTCCAAGTCAAATCAACAAGCATTTATTAAGTACTTACTATTTGTTGGGCACTGGACTAAGTAAGGCAAACATAATCATGCCCTTCTCTCAAACAGATTACAGACCAAGGGGGAGAAAACTTGACAAAAAAACCCTTCCGTATGGTCTTCCTTGGTCCTCCATGGCATCCTTTTGCTAAGTGGATCCATGCTCTTACTGGCCTAGGGACTTTTCCTTCTGGTGTGCAGTAAAGCTGGTCCAGGTCTCCTACCATGTGCAGGATCTTCTCCAAAGCTTCTGTAGATCTCAAGGAGAGCCTCAGTGGAGATATTCTTCCTTCTGGTTTGCATGTAAGCTCCTTGAGAGTGCAGTTTTGTGTTTGTATTGTTAGCACCTCGCCCAGTGCTCTGGTCATTGTGTCGATTTAAGGAAAGTGCTTGCTGAAGCAGAGCTTTTCTTATTAAGGACCCAGAAGGCACCTTTAAGAGCTATAGTATCTGGGCTTGTTAGGAACATCAGGTGCTCCCACACCACAGGTATGTGGGGGTACCAGAGAATAAGAGGATACTGGTTGACTGATTGGCTACCAGATATTTAAGCATGTAACTTACTTACAGCGGTCCTGGGGCTCATCTCAGCTTCCTTTTCTATCCCAATTTAAATAATCAGCCTCCAAGTTGGAATGTTTTATGAATATATTTCCTGGCCCACTTATCTTACCAAAGTGGCTTCTTTTCACCCATGCATAACTTGAAATAGCCATACTTAAGTTTTTTTAGTTGTGACCCTTTTTTGGTTTTTGTTAGTTTGGGGATATATTTGCTGAAAGTACTTTATGCCATATTTCTATCATTAAAAATAACATGAATAAAAACTAAATTGGGTTTGAGAATTACTTCAAAAGTCTAAAAATAGCAGGATATCAAAATAAGGGGTTGGTGTCAGTTGATTTTAAGAGACAGACTTGGGCAATATAAGGAGATAGAGTTGTATGTACATGTCCTAAAGCATTCTATATTAAACATTTAACGATAACAACAATAAAATGCTTCAAAGTTTGTGGGGTGCTTTTATGTGTATTATCTCATTGAAGCTCCACAGTAATCATGTCAGATATCTACTACAGGTATTGTACACCATTTTACAGGTGAAGAAACAGAGAATGAGATAAGTGACTTGCCTGTAGTCACCAAATAAGTGTCAGAGATGGAGTGTGATTCTAGCATTCTGTTTACTATGCCACAATTCAATTTGTCAAGTTTAAGGAATGAACTCTGAAAGGCGAAAGTTGTCATTAAATACGTAGATTGGGTTGGTCATCATTAGTCAAGGGTAGCCTGAAATTATTTTGAAAGGAGAATGTTAACAAAGTGGTTGTGAATGCAGCAACATTTTAAAAGGCATTTTTGTGTTTATCCTTTGTTCTCAAAGAGGACCATGACATCAGGGAAATGATGACATGACTTGCAGTTGACTTTGATGTGAGTGAGGAAGAGCTATGCAAGGTCACCAGCCTCACTTTCTCCTCCAGAGCCGGTCTGGGTCCATTGGCCAAATATTTATCTGGATGACTGGAGATGACCCAGGATGCAATCCTTTTAGGCTAATGCCTTTTCAGGTTCTCACTTTGAGTGAGGCAACACCCATTCAGGGAATAGGCCTCTTTAAGAAGTGAGTCAAGGGATGACCCTGTTTGTGTTTGACATTTTTAGCTGGATGACAGATATTCAGATTTTTTTGATAAGTATATTTGCAGAATTGGTTCATGCCATTGTACAGAATAGGTATCAACAAATATTTGTGGAGTGGATGAGTTCTACAGAGATTCTTAGGCTCTGAGAATTAGAGCTCGAATGTTAGCTAGAGACCAGCCCTCTCATTTAACAGTTGGGGAAACTGTGACCCAGAATAAGTGACTCATCCAAGGTCATAGATGCCATAAGGAGCAGATACAAGTTTGGAAACCAAGGCCTCTACTGAAGATTTAGCAGCCTTTCCCCATGACACCCTGAGACGGAATGATTTACTTTCCATTTTTGTTCATGTTTAAACATTCAGCTAATTTAATGATGATGATGATTGATGATAGCTAAAATTTATATAACACTGTGGGCCAGGCACCATGCTTTACTATTATTATTTGATCCTGACAACATGTCTGGTAGTTAGGTGCCATTATTATCACCCCCATTGTATAGATGGAGAAACTGAGGCAAGAACAGGTTAGAAAATTTGCACAGGCTCACACAGCTAGTGAGTGTCTGGGTTTGGATTGGATTTAGGGTCTTCCTGACTCCAGGTTCAGTGGATTCACTGGGTCACCTAGATGCTTGAATTTAAAGCTGATGGTAGGTGTGCATGATATTAATCGAGCCCGTTAAAAACTGCATTTTGCTGTTATTCCCACCCCCAGTTAATAGGAGGAATCAATGAATTTTTGTTAGAAAAGACAATAGTAACTAATAATAGGGGCAGCTAGGTGGTGTAGTGGATAAAGAGCCTGGCCTGGAGTCGGGAAGACTCATCTCCCTGAGCTCAAATCTGGCCCTAGATACGAGTACTAGCTGTGTGACCCTGGGCAAGTCACTTAATCCTGTTTGTCTCAGTTTCCTCATCTGTAAAAGTGAGCTGGAGAAGGAAATGGCAAACCACTCTAGAATCTTTGTCAAGAAAACCCCAAATGGGGGTCATGAAAAGTCAGACACGACTAAAAATGACAGAATAACACCACCACCTTATTATTACTTTTCTTTTTAAATTATATGGAACTTTTTTTTACTATTATAGATGAGTTCCTTCATATAGTCTACACAGGGCACATATGTGCAAGAATATAGATTTCTTGCCTCAGTTTTGTTTGTAAATTTGGAGAAAGATTTAAATTTAATTTGTTAACAGTGCTTTTGAAAGCTTTGCATCTCAGTTTCTTAAAAGAAGTTTTATTGACCACTTTTTTTTTAAACATCACTATCAATTGCAAATAACTCCCT
The DNA here is from genome assembly GCF_028583685.1 of Petaurus breviceps papuanus. Taxonomy (NCBI): domain Eukaryota; kingdom Metazoa; phylum Chordata; class Mammalia; order Diprotodontia; family Petauridae; genus Petaurus; species Petaurus breviceps. The sequence goes on along the minus strand of NW_027185797.1, from coordinate 1,079,249 downwards.
CCACCACTCCATTAAAATCTTGCCTTGTGACATATAACCACAGTCCAGGGAAGCACCCTGGGCCCTGCCTGTCAGTGTATATTTCATCTGTACCTGTAGCCCACCACCTGTCTTCCAAGAGGCAGGAGTTGGGCTTCACTCTTTGTCCTGTGACGCTGTAATTAATCACTGTATTCACTGGAAATTCTGAAAACTTTTGGTGTGTTTTCCCCCCATTTACAGTATTGGTACAATATCTTCTTTTTTACTCTTTTAATTTTCATCAAACCTTTTTTAAGCTCTATCCCTTGAAATAAAAAAGACTTTTATTTAATGTATCACTTTGACATTTCTGAGGCTCTTTCTCTGTAACAATTGTGGAGTACAATTGTTTTCCATTTCTAGAATGAATTGGATGCTTTGAATGATGTTTTTTAAGTTTCAGGTTCTTACTCTTCCATTGAGGTCAGCCTTGCCAATTAAACAGACTCAGTGTGGTCTTATGGCAGTTTCCATAGAGCTAGCTAGCTATACTGTCCTTTTCTCTGTGGTCATTTATTTCTTCTGCCTTCTGTGGAATCCTCCCTCTTGGTCACCTGCTAGGATTCCAGCAGTCTGCAAGCCTTTAGTAACCCTGAATTCGCTCCTTCGAGAAAGGCAAGGTAATTCCCTAATGTAATGTAATGTAGGTGCAGAGAGCTCTGGTAGGATTTGCTCTGGAGGATTGCTGAGAAGCAATTCGAAGCTTCTTTCCACAAAACCCAAAGCTAAGGATGTTTTTCAGACCATTTCAGGAAAGCGTTTGCTCTTCTCATTGTTAGAAGGGAAACAGCCAGATGGGAAACATGGTTATTATCTGAAGTGGATGTACAGGAAAACTATGGCTTTCTTTCTTTGTTCAGAATCAGCACATGTTGGTCCCCTCTTTTACTTTTCTTCAGTCATGGAATGAGCAGCTCTGCCTTGTTAACCTAACCATAGCATTCTTTAACTGCAGTATTTCTTAGACTACAGAGTTACCCCGAGAGTTGGCTCTGGGGGGAATATAGAATGCAGAGAAAACTGCCAAGTGCTCTTGGCAAAGAGGGGCAGGTATGCAAATGGGACTTAGATCTTTATTGCATACGTGTTTTTACTGGAAGTAAAATTAAAGATTTCCTTCTGCATTTTATCATGCAACTGGAATCGAAGTTTTGGAAAGGTGTGTGTGTGTGTGTGTGTGTGTGTGTGTGTGTGTGTGTCGTCAGCACACCCATAGGAAACCTGTCACCGAGGAAGTTAGGCAATCATTTACCAAGGTGACTTGCCTACAGATTCCCCGCCTCTAAACAGGTGTAGCTGTTTAAGTATCGGTCTGCATTTCCCTATGCAGTTGCTATGAAACTTGGAGGAAGCTACCATTATCCAGGCTTCCAGAGGGGAGGGAGGTTGTGGGAGAAGAACATAAGGGGCAAAAAGCTTCAAAATTGACAGTCTCCTCTCCTAGCCTAGCATTTTGGAAGCTTGTTTAGAATAAGCCCCAAACCGCGGGCGCTTCTGCGCAGTAGGAGGTCAGGCATGTTTTTGGAGAGTGATGGCTATTTGCCAATTTCCCTTCCTCTCCCCATCCGGAACCCTATCCTCCCAGGCAGTCTGAGATTCCCTTTTAGGCTAGGGAGATGTGGGGCCCAATAATATAGCCCTTTGCTCAGATAAGTCACCCAAGATGTTGGCAAGGCATGGTCGCTGCCCAGGAGAGTTTCCAGGCTGCTGGGAGTGTGCTCAGGTCACTGTACAGATGGCACATTCGCGGAGGTGGCTGGGAGGTATCCCAGTGCCAAAGGCTTAGGACCATGATCCCACGGTAGCAATGTCATTGAAAGAATTGGGAAATGAAGAGGAAGAGTGTTTTGAGTATGACTGTGACAATGAGCCGAATAAGCCTGCCGGGGTTAATCGGGTTAAGCGTGACAGCCTGGACCTCTTGGAAGAGGGTAAATGTGTTACTTTGTTTTAAACTTCTTCAGCTCTTTCCTTTCCCAAGCCTGATGGGCTTGAGCGCTAGCCCATCCTTCTTAAGCCCTTGCTGCCTCAAATTCATTTCTTGTGTCTTAACAATGTATATTGGATTGATTAGGGGCAGTAATGCTTTTGTTATTTTGAAAATTAAATTTTATCTTCTAGGTTTTTTTTTTTTGGAGTGGGTGGAAAAAATACGGATCAGAGTAAAAATACAAGTTTTTTTTTTCCTTTCTCTACTTGGCCTTAGGGGGCTTTTACTTATAACAGGGGTTCTTAATCTGTCTGTGAAACAGTCTGTGAACTTTTAAAATATTTTGATAACTATATTTCAGTGTAATTGGTTTTCTTTGTAATCTGTCATTTTTTAAATGCATTATTCTGAGAAGCGGTCCATAGGCTTGCCCAGACTACCAAAGAGGTCCATGACATAAGCAAGGTTAAGTACTCAATTACAGTCTTGAAACAGGGACTTTCTGATTAAATTAGGATTTGTAATGTAGATATTATAGAATTCTTTGGGTAGAATGGGAGCTCCAGGAAAATCAATACAGGCTTGAACACTTAAGTATTCCCAGCCCATGGTTCCTGTACTTAACAATTGATTATTGATTGCTTTGGTTGCTAGAATTTCTTTTGTTTCCTGTTCAAAGGAATAAATATTAGTTTTTCAAAATCCAGATTTATGGGTGGTATATTTTCAGATATAAACATTATTTTTATTTGAAAAGATAGTAATAATTGGTCATGTACTAAGTGTGGTCATATAAAACAAGGAAGATGACAAGAGAAACCTAGCCAGAGAACTGGATGTGGGCTTGAATAAAGTCTGGCTCATTTAAATTGATGGAGAATTGAGCCTATTATATGTACAAAGATGAGAGAAGACACCCATAAGGCAAACTTGAAATTAAACATGGATGATGAAGACTTAGTTTGCTCTGAGATTGGAAATGATTGACTTAAAAGACCTTGCAGAATTATGACCGGTTCAGATTTGTTTCCTAAAACAAGTAACAAGATAATGTTGACAGATTATTATTTAACTGATTCTAGCCATATGATACCCTTCCCTCTAAATTTGCGCACTTTGCACCCATCTCTCCAAATAAAATGATTTTAAAATAAGATTTTCATATGCAGCCCTGAGTATGAAAAACAGGATTTTCATATGCAATTATGCACATGAAAAGTAAGATTTTATATATAGTTATCTACATGAAAAAATAAAGTATGGACAAGGACTGGGTTTTTTGGTTAATTTGTTTATTTTTGCTCTACTTTGAGGTCCTAATAAGTAGGTGCTTAGTAAATATGTCCTGATTGATTGTTGTTGTTTGATTGAATTTAATGTACATACATTGTAAAAGTGAAATTATTCCTTAGGATTTTGGGGGGGGGAGGGAAGTAGGGCTCAGTTTTCTTTAAGGCTTTCATTTTCTTTGGAATTCAATTTCCTCTCAGTCTTTTAAGTTCCCCCACCCCCTCTCCCACTCTATTTAGTGACATTTCCCTTATCTGTAAGTCCCTCAGGACTTTATCTTGTGTTGGGCTGAAGGAGAATTGAGTTTTCCTGGGGGATGGGATCTGAGAGTTCTTTAAACTGGAAGGACCGGTATCTCCTTCATTCTTGTTGTTCAAACTGGGTTCCACCTCTACTCTCTGATGAACTTCCCCCAGTAAGTACCATTAGCTGTTAGATCCCAAGCTTCCTGAGAGCAGGGAAATCTTTCGGACTTGTCTTTGTCTCCCAGTGCCTTGCACAGAGTAGGCACCTAAAAATGCTTGATGAATTGCATTGAATCATAGATAGTTCCTTTTGATCATGTCTGGCATCTTGGGTTGTATCATGGTTGGGAAAATCCTTTGTGTTTTCTTTGCTAGTTGTTAGTGATACCACCAAATTTAAAAATCTGATAGTGATTCAAAAGGAACTTAATTTGATGCCTAGAAAGGTGCTAGGGATGCTGGTGGCAACATCAAAGTTGAAAAGGCCAACTTGTGATTAAGAATTAGAGTTTTCTAATAGGAATATATTTTTCTCAGAAAACAAAGTGTGATGGGTGCCTCTTTCAATCACAGAGAGATTACATAGACCAATAAAACTAAAACCATTTCAAATGGTCTCTAGACTGAGACTAAGGTTTAAAATTATTTTATATATATTTTTAATATCACCTGCATTTTATACTATTTCCATCTTTCTCCTTCCCAGAGAGTCATGCCTTATAACAAAAAATGAAAAGAATAAAAAATAGTTCAGCAAAACTAATCAAGACATTGACAAATTCTGAACCTCTCAGTGTAGTTTTGCTTACTCATAGTTCCTCCCTACTACTGGAAAGCAAGGATAAGTGAATTCCCATCTCTTTGAGCCAAGTTTAATTATTATAACTTACAAGCATTTAGTTTCAGTTGGTTCTTGTTTCACTTCTCCATTTACATTGTTGTAATAGGCTTGTATTTGGTTTTCCTGTTTCTGCTTGATTTACTTTTCATCAAGTTATAGAAGTCTTTCCACATTTCTCTGCATTCATTGTAATAATAGTTTCTTTAAAAAAAAATTTAACCTGAATTCAACACCAACTAAAACCAGAATTTCCATATAAAAATTGAACAAAGAGGATTATACAAGAAACTGAATTCTCTTACATATAGTTTGAATTTTATTTTTAGCATGATAAAATTCAACTTGGAACTTTCAGAGCTGTCCTGCTTGTCTCTTCCCTTGTCCTCTCTTCTAAGCATTTAAAAAAAGTTCTGGGGAGGCTAGGTAGTGTAGTGAGTAGAGTGCCAGCCCCAGAGTCAGGAGGACCTGAGTTTGGACACTTAACACACACACACACACACACACACACACACACACACACACACACACACACACACACACACACACACACACACACACCCTAGCCATGTGACTTTGGGCAAGTTACTTAACCCCAATTGCCCTCCAAAAAGCAAAAACAAAAACAAAAAAGTTCTTCAATGACCCCCTTATTTTTCTTTTTTGGTCAATTTTATCACTGGCCCCCTCAACTCCTGCTCCAATTGGAGGAAGTGACAAAAACAAAATCCTTGTTACAAATATGCTCGTCAAGCAAAACAAATTCCTGTAATGACTTTGTCTGAAATATGTCTCATTCTGTACCTGAGACGGTGAGTAACAGGCATTGTCATATGCCCTCTAGTATCATGGTCCTGGTTGGTCATTCCATGGATCAGTTCTTGATTACATAATACAGTTATCAGACATTATTATGCTTACCTCGAGTCATCATTTATTATAACACAATAATACACCGTTAGACTCATGGACCTGAAATGGTTTAATTATTCCCTAATCTCTCAGGTATATGCTATCACAAAAATAGTGCTACTATAAATAATCTTGGTATATGCATCTTTTTGGTTTTATATGTTCTTATATGGCTTATATAGTTTATTACTATCCTATTTGGGATTATGAGTAGAAGAGACATCCCTGCATTTTAGTCACTTTTTTCCTCAGAATGACCAGTTGCTTTCCAGAATGAATGATTCAACTCATCACTTCACCAGGAAAGCATTAGTATGCTTTATACAGTCCAGACAGGGGCATTTACTTTTTGGGCAGTGAGTGTATGTAGGTGAGAGCCTGGATTGTTGGCTTACCCCTTTCCCCAGTGTAAAAGCAAACAGCCTTTTGCCTTGTTCTACTCAGGGAGGCCTGGCAGCATCTAGAAAGGAGTAACTAAGAACATTTGCATGAGAAAGGTCTGAGAGAGATTTTGTAACTATTAGCATGTTTTCCAACATATCTCAGATTCCAAATTTTCTCCAGGCAAAACTTAATGAACCATAATTTTTGTGATTTTTCTCACCTGTGTGTGTTCTCTGCTGCTACAAAATAGTTGGGAAACCATTTGTTGAATGGCCAGCTCGTGGCATTCAGGATGGCTATCAACATAGAAAGTTTTGCCAGGAACATGTATTGTGGATATTGGAGTTTGGTGTCTCAGATCTTACAGCCTGCCTGACATTCATACTAGTGGAGGCCAGAGAATGCTATCTTGGATGAAAGAGACTTTGGCATAATGCATAGGGGCAGCCTTTTGAGTCTTTAGGAGGAAGAGGAGTGGATACTGTGGAAATAGTTTTGGATTCTGTGAGACTGTAGTCAAGTCATGTAGCTTCCTAGGCCCTGGTATGGTCATCTGTAAAATGGGAGGGTTACAATAGATAACCTCTAAAGTCTCTTTCATATTTCAATCTCACATACTAGGTCCCCTCTGACACATTCTAGCTATGTGAACCCTGGCAAAGCGAAAGCTCTTAGTGAATCAGCAGAGGGGATTCCCACCCCAAGAGTTTCCAAGGTAGATGAAATCACATCCCAAACACCCCATATATTTTGTTAATTTTTTTTATAAAATCTACATATAATAGCATGTGTGTTTCTTGGAAAATTCTGAAAATTGTTAGTCTGTTGTCGTCATTTCCCCTCAGCCACATTTAAAGTATGTAAGAAGTGCACCAGTCTTAGAGAAGATACTAGGTGGTGAGTGAATAGTTTGTAGGGCCTGTGGTCAAGAAGACCTGAATTCAAATCCAAACTCAGAGATTTACTAGTTGTGTGGCCCTGGGCAAATCACTTAACCCTTCTTGCTTCAGTTTCCTCATCTGTAAAATGAGCTGGAGAAGGCGAGGGCAAACCTCCCCAGTATCTTTGCCAAGAAAACTGCAAATCAATTCATGAAGAGTCAGACACCATTGAAAAATGGAAGAGTTTTTGATAGTTTTGACAGTTTTTAATGTGAGAGAGTACACTATCCTTTATCTCAAAGAACTTTTCTCACGTTTGGAATGTGGAGTGCTTTAACATCATAAATTATGCTCCAATGAGGATTTTTTAAAAAAACTACTCAGTATAAGGACAGAACCTTGAAAAATCTTTCTGAATTGCCTGGAACCCTGGGTAAGCAGTGCATTGAGTGTCTGTGTCTGAGCACAGGGGGACATTTCTCACGGGACCTTCTGTTGGTTGCAAGCCTGGGGAGTTAAATGAATAACTAAATTCCTAGAGATTGAGAGGAATTTCCCTGACAACTGATTTCCCCCTTATAGCAGTTTAGTGTCTGTGCCAGTGCTATGTTGTATAGTGAAAACGGCCTCAGGTCAGCTTCCATAAGGAGGGGAAGGATGAAGGTTGGTAAAGCCCAGCCACAGAGCCTCTTTAGGAGAGCCTGGATGGAATCCAAGTGTGTTCTCATCATGGAGGGGAGGCAAACCAATGAGCCAGTTGTTGGGCTTACTCATGTAGATTGATTATGGGGGGGGGCAAATCCAGAGGGTTAGGCTGTGAATCACCCCCATTTTGTTCACTGCCCTTTCACAGCACCTTGTTGCTATTGGAATCTCTGCTGACTAAATAGTAATTTGGATGTCAAAGGATATGGGTTTGAATTCTTGCTCTACTCCTTACTGTGGCCTTTTGAGTGTTATTTATCCAGTCTAGGCCATAATTTATCTGTCGAATGTTTAAAGGTCCCTTCTGGTGCTAAAGCTATGATTTATGATATGATGATCCCAGAACTTTCAGGGTGAGTCTCCATGTAGTTTCAAAGATACTGAGTTGCCTTTGCATGCATTCTGCACCCACCCCACTTTTAAGACATTGAATTTCTCTACTGGCAGAATGGGCAGCTAGGTGGTGCAGTAGATAGAACACCAGTGCTGCAAGTCAGTAAGACTCATTTTCATGAGGTCAAATCTAGTCTCAGACACTTACTAGCTGTGTGACCCTGTTTGCCTCAGTTTCCTCATCTGTAAAATAAGCTGGAAAAGGAAATGGCAAACCTCCAGTATCTTATTTTTCTTATTTTTTTGCTTTTTGGAGGGCAATTGCAGTTACGTGACTTGCCCAAGGTCACACAGCTAGTTAAGTGTTAAGTGTCTGAGGCCATATGTGAATTCAGGTCTTCCTGACTCCAGGGATGGGGTTCTTATTCACTGTGCCACTTAGCTGCCCGACCACTCTTAGTATCTCTGCCAAGTGACCCCAAATGGGATCATGAAGAGTCAGATATAATGAAATGACTGAACAACATTTGGCAAAATAGGGCTTTGTTGTGGATTTTTGGTCATTTTTTTTATTCTGAGTTCTATATTTAATTCTAAGTAATGATCTTTTTTAACCTTTACTTACTAAACATGTTGTGTCCCTGGTTCTTGGTGCTAAATAAATGCTTGTTGATTGATTGTGCCCCTCCCTCTCAAAACCCTCTCCCCTAGGTCTATACACCTTTGGTCTCTGCCTCCCTGAAGCCTTCATGTTTCTCAGCTTATCAAAGTTGCCCTTGCCATCAGCCGTCTTTCAGATGGGAAAGTAGTCGGCTTCCCAGTGAAGTGTTAATGGCTAATGAAAGCAAAGCAGGTAACACCTGTTTCCTACTCTGAGAGGCTGATCTGCCTCTCCCTTCTAGCACTGAGACATCACTAAACAAATATTGTTGGATCTCCAAGCCCAGACAAATAGGGACTGATAATTCTGTTCAGGAATTTACAGTTTACTAGCCTTCCTTTGAATTATATTTATCATAGTTTCTCAGGAGCTCCTGTTAATCAGAAACCTGTACAGGCCATATACTGCCTTGTTAAAATGGCAATTTTGTCTAGTCCACAGTCCGAGAGAGAGACCCAGACAGGATATCTGTTTCTAGACCTAGGGTTTATAGCAGTGTATTTCATTTTTTAAGATGTGGTTATAAAACACACTATTCTTTATCCCTCCCTCCTCTTCATTTCATCTAGTCACATTGAAATTTGCTCTTTATCAACTATTGGACCTTCCTTTTCTAAGGAAATCTTTATTTATGACTGGGCTGTCCGCCCAATGAACTTGTGACTATGCTAGACACAGCAGAATATTTCTCAGGGTGGCCACTCAGAGGTCTTGATGGGAAGCTGGCCTGGTTTGCCCATTCTCCTCCAGGAGTAAAGGAATATTTAAAAAGGAAAAACTTTGAAGGGCTATTTTTTTGTGTGTGTGTAGGACTCACTCGGGACACAGTAGCTTTTGCTGTGGTCGCTAGTTTAGGATTTCACAGAGGCTTGAGTTGCATGTGTGAACTTCCACTGACAATGTACACTGCAGTTTAGAGTCATAGAGTTGTCTGAAACTCTGGAAGATGAAGGGATTTGACCAGTCACACAGTTGGTATGTGTCAAAGGCAGGATTTGAACATAGAGTATAGTCTGTGTTCAGTGGTCAGAGTAGTCAAAAGGGGTAACATTATAGATGAAGGAAAGTGGGGAAAGAAGTCCATGGGCAGGGTGATAGTTTGGTAGATAGTCTCATATCACCTATCCCCCTTTTTTGGAGGGGGGGGAGAGACAAAACAATTGGGGTCAAGTGACTTGCCCAAGGTCACACAGCTAGTAAATATAAAGTGTCTGAGGTTGGATTTTGAACTCGGATCCTTCTGTCTCTTGGTTCCTTTTCTAATAGGAACAGCAAAATGTTGACCTGAGATCCAGCTATGAACATCATAGCCAGTGTGGGATGGTCTGTTTATTCCCAGGTTCTTGTGGATAGTGAAATGTCCTTGTATTGATGGTCTGGCAAATCTTGATAGAAATTTAAAAAATAAAGTAAACCCTTCCCTCCTGAAAAAAAAAAGTTTCTAAAAGTGCTGCTGACTTAATTATTTTCTAGAAATCTATTGAATGTTTAACAAAGATGGAGGCTGAGGTATTATAGGTGTATTCCAGATTTAAAAAAAACCAAACTGATAGACTTTTTAAAAATGATAAATGATATAAATTATTTTTTTATTCCAGATAGTGAATCTGAGTGTTAGAATCATCACTGCAACCCATTGCCCTTATATGGAAGGAACAGTGGATCAGGAGTTGGAAGAACTGTGAAAGTCACTTTACCATTTTTGGCCTTCGTTTCCCCATTTGCAAAATTGATCTCTTATCCCTTATAATGGCTAATCTCTAGTCCTTTCCAGCTTTAAGTATAGCATATGTTCCTAAAATACATAGCACTGGCTCCTGTCCATGACTTGGGAGTGCTGAGCCAGCAGAAATACAAAACATCAGGAAGGATCTTATTTGTGAAAATATTTGTTAAGACTTAGTAAATATGAAAAAATTTTTTTCAATTATGATTTTTTTTTTAAACCCCAGACTTTAACTGGGCATTATTTGGCGTAGTAGATAGAGCACTGGGTTTGGAATTAGGAAGACTCATCTTTCTGAGTTAAAATGTGCCCTCAGATATTTTCTGGCTGTGTGACTCTGGGTAAGTCACTTAACCCTGTTTGCCTCGGTTTCCTCTTCTGTAAAAATGAGCTAGAGACGAAAATGGTGAACCACTTAAGTATCTCTGCTGAGAAAACCCTAAATGGAGTCACACAGAATAGGACAGGACTGAAACAACTGAATGGCATGTTAAGGCTTAAAGACCAAACATCCACACAGGACAAGGGAGGAGTGATTACCCCATTTTTCAGCATATTCTTCTGCCTACCTTTCTTTTCAAGAGAACTGTTTGTTCAAGTCTGATTGTAACACTTGATTAGGGCTATTACCGTAGCAAAATACTTACTGAGCCTGGTTCCCTAGAGTAAAAAAACAAACCAAAAAAGGCCTTCTTCTCCTTCCTTACCTTTCAGCCTAAGGCGTTTTGGAGCTGTGGAAGGAACTCTGGGCTTGGTTTTCCAATTCTAGTTGAGTCACTTTGTTATCTAGGTAGTGTTATCTAGGGTAACCTTTGGGTCAGAGGATTCTGGCCTCACGTCAGGGCTTCTTAACGTACGTGTGTGTGTGTGTGTGTGTGTGTGTGTGTGTGTGTGTGTGTGTGTGTGATGGACCCCATTTGTCCCTATGGGAAAGCCAAGAACATTTGTTTGAAAATAATCTTTAAAAATGTTAAATTTCTTTTTTTGTTGTTCATTTGTTTCATTTGTGTCCATTTTTTTGTGACTCCATTTGGGGTTTCCTTGGCAGAGATACTGGAGTGGTTTGCTGTTTCTTTCTGTGGCTAATTTTACAGATGAGTAAACTGAGGCAAGCAGGGTTAAATGACTTTTCCAGGGACAAACAGCTAGTAAGTATCTGAGGCCACATTTGAACTCACGTTTTCCTAACTCCAGGCCTGGTGCTTCATCCACTTAGTGATCAGTAAAAATTAAAAAATGTAATTTCTTCCTCCACATCCAAGTTCACAGATCTTTGAAATCTGTCTGTGGATCCCTTGGTGGTTTATGGACCCCTGCCTTACAGCTAGAGCAAACATAGAGTTAGTTTATCTAGACCAACCCCTTCATTTTACAGATCAGGAAATGGAGGTCCAGTGAGATGAATGCCTTACCTAAGGTAGCACAGGTGGGAAATCTTCAGAAGTGACTGGACCAGGGTTTAAGTCTAAGTTCTGATCTAAACTTAGCACACTTACTTACTTACCTTCCTTTACTTGAGCCTGGCTTCCTTACTGATACCTCATCTCCCAGCTGTGGGCATCTTTACTGGCTCTCTGAAACCTGAAATTCTCTCCTTCATCCTCTGCCTCCCAGCTTCCCTGCTTTCCTTCAAATCTCAGCTATAAAATCCCACTTTCTACACGAAACCTTTCCCCATTCCATTTAATGCTAGGCCCTTCTCTCTGTTGATTATCTCCCATTTATCCCATCTATCTTGTACAGCTATTTTCATGGTGTCTCCTCCATCAGGCTGAGCACTTTGAGGGCAGACTATCTTTTGTGGAAAACCCAAATCAATCCATAGCATGTTTGTTGAGTTCTTATGGACTTGTTTGGGATCAGTTAGCATGGTAGTGTCTGAGGTAGAATGTGAGCCCAGTTCTTGAGTTCTACTCTTTTCTCCCTATAATATGCCACTTTTTAAGGTAAAAATTCCCAAGCAGTGGCAATCATTGATGGTTTCACACAGGTTCTAGATCAGGGGTGGTAAATCTGTGTCCTCGAGGCTACTTGTGGCCTTCTAGGTCCTCAAATATGGCCCTTCGACTAAATCCAAGCTTCACAGAACAAGGCCTCTGGTTTCCCACCCCTGGACTCTAGGCCTTGAAAGATGTGCTGAAGTCACATAGGCAGATCAGGGGTAGAGCATTTCTGGAAAGGGAAAAAGTGTAGTTGCCATAATTTTATGGAATGATGACTGTCCTGGTCTAAATTGAATAGAAAGCTCATAGTAGAAAGTCAAGTTGAGTCAAAATGTGGAATTCAGTTTAATTAAACAATTGTTAAGTGGGAATCTTTGAATGTCAATTTAAAGAGTTTGGACTGTATCCTGTAGGAAACTGGCAGTGATTGAAGTCTTTTTTTTAGCAATCGGGGTAAAGTAACTTGCTCAAGGTTACACGGCCAGTTATTATTTCTGGGTGTGGTGCTGAGTATCTGAGCCCAGATTTGATCCAGGTCATCCCGACACTGGAGCCGGTGCTCTTGCTCGCTGAGCCACCTGGCCGTCCCGTGATTGAAGTCTTTTGTGCAGGACAGTGACCGGATCTGTGATGAGCTTGTTGTATAAGATTAATTTGACCATAGCACTGGAGGACAGACAGGATGGGGTAGAGTTTGGTGTTGGAGCAAGTCCATTAGGAAGCGTACAGCAGAATCTCTTCCAGGAATAGGCCTGGTGCCATATTCAATCTGTCCATGTTGGCAGCTTCTCTTCTAGAAACCTGAATCCTTTTTGCATCTCTAGGGCAAGTAGCTGTCCATCCTCCTTCAGACGCCTTAAAGGCATCTGTGGACAAGGGACTTCGAATTTCCTGAGGCAGCCCATCCTCGTTTTGGATAGCTCAAATAGCCAGCAAGGCCATCTGCCCTCACGGAACTTCCATCCATTGGTCCTGCACTCTGCACAGTCTGAAAGAAGGCTTAAAGAACAGGAAAGAGCAGGATAAAAAAAAATCTGTGATCTAATCTGGCAAAATGTGGATGGAGCAGAAAAGAGAAAATAATGGACTGAAGTATTTTTGAAGATTCTTACAACAGAACATGATTTCTCTTGTGTGTGGGTGTGGCTGTGCTTTTTACTCTGTACACAGATAAAGATTGTCTTTTGGTCTCTTCTAACACCATTTTCCTATTTTCACAAGGGACTATTTGTGACTCTGCCTCCTAGACTTGTCTGTCATCAGCTTAAAAAACTTTTGCTTAAGTAGAATTCTTTCCCACTCCCCACCCCCCTTTCTCTCCCACTTTCCTAAATGTTTGCTATTACTCTTCTCACTGAAAAGGAAATGTCTCTGAAGTCACTTTTCTTTTGTTAGTATCTCCTGCTTGAAGTCATGAAGCAAAATTAGCATCTTATCCTTTTTTGAGGTTGCAGTTATTTCTAGAAAAGTGTCATGTTGGAAAGGTGCATTGCATCATGGGCTATGTCCTTCAAAAGCCTCTTCCTGCCATGGTTTATGTACCATTGGCTGGTGCTATAAAACGGGGCACTTAAAAAATGGAACGAGGGGCACGGTTTTAGTGATCCACCCCTGATTCTTTCAGTCAGTCATTCCTTTTTCCAGACGGTCAGTGATATTGATGGGAACAAGAAGGTGCCTCCTCCTTTTTTTCTCCTACAAACCGTATAGAAACATAGACTGGGGGAAAAAAAAACCCTAGAAAATTAATGAGATAATTTCTTTGCCTCCATGTAACACTCCATATACCTATCTGTCTTTTAGATAGATATCTATAGATGGATAGATAGATAAGATTAGATATCTATTTTTGTCTTACTAGAGAAGGGGAATTCACAACTTTATCTGATAATGTAAACACTTTTAGAATGGAACATTTTAAACTAAGTTTAGAGAAAAGTGACTGATTAGAATGTTTTATTGCTCAAATTAATTTTCTAAATGATTTGGACTTAAAACCCTTTGTTCAAAGGGTCTTGATATTCCTACACCAAAAATCATTCAGTCCCGACCCTGATACTCCAGTTATCTGTGCTCTTCCTCCCCAATTCCTTTGTGTGTATCTTTTGTTGTCTTCTCTGTGTACATGTTGTTTCCCCCCCCCCCAAATAGAATTTAAGCTCCTTGAGGGCAGGGAATATTTCATTTTTGTCATTGGATTTTAGCATCTAGTCCAGTGCATGTATATAGAAGATACTTTCAGTTCAGTCATTTTCAGTTGTGTACGACCCTTCATGACTGTATTTGGAGTTTTCTTGGCAAAGATACTGGGGTATGTTGTCATTTCCTTCTCCAGCTGAGGAAACTGAAGCAAGAGGGTTAAGTGACTTGCCCAGGGTCACATAGCTAGTAAGTGTCTGGGGTTGGATTTGAACTCAGGTCTTCCTGACTGACCAAAGATACTTAGTGCTTCTTAATCACAATATAAACTATCATTTTATTTAACTCCTTCCTTCACTAAAGGGACTCAGTAACTATAATACAAATGGGGTACATTTTTCTTAGGGTGCACATTTTGAGTAAGTATTGATCAGGCCTGATAGCTTCTGGATCTTCTGAGAAGATTCAATTATGCTGTGATGACTTGGCCAGTTCACATTTTTCTAGAGTCTGCCATAGTAACAATACCCTCTTCTGAATTTTGAAGACATTTCACTGACTTTCATTATGAAGCGCTCATCTCATTGACTTCTCTTTCATGGTTGAAATAATCAGACTCCTTGGAAATGGTACTGGTCTATGTAGAAATACTTATTTGTAGTATGTAGAATATACTTATAATTATCCCAGGGATTATATTATTGGCTACGTATTAATTACATCACAGCTCTAGAGCCGGAAGCCAGCCCAGAAGTCATCCAGTTCAACCCTCTTTTTTGGCACATGAGGAAACTGAAGCCTTAAAAATTTAAGTGACTTGCCTAGGGTCACACAGGTGGTAAGAGTCAGATGAGGTATTTAAAACTAAGTCTTTTGATTCCACAGCCATGTAACAGACACTGCCAGATGATGGATGGGTAGTGACTTTGTAAAAAGCATAATTTAGTACACATAAAATCAAAATACTATCATGTCGCTTTTTGGGGGGAGCAGCGAGTTAGATTGCTGTCAACACTTAGCACAGTGCCTGGAATACAGCAGGCACTTAGTAAATTCTTTTGGCTTGACCAACTGTCCTGAGATATAAAAACCCTTGCTCTGATTGGCTAACCCTTTGAGAAAAATATAATTACAGATGTTCAGATCTTACTAGGTCACTCTTCAGCTTCTGAAAGATGGCATGTCAAGTGGTTTACTGATGTCAAAAAGCTGCCACTCACCCATTTGCCTCATTTCAGTTGTGGAAACACAAAGCATTACATGGTCTGCCACCAGCAAAAGTGAATGTTCATGAGCCAAACCTTTGCCTGTTACAATGATCAGGGACATTTATTCTTTGCCTGATTATTCTTTAAATCACTAACCCTGAAGCATTCTAGTGTTTCTTGCCATACAGGTTATCCACATTCATAAATTAGTTGATGACTTTGGCCATGCTGACTTTCCGTGGCTCTATATGCCGATAAACTCCCACGATAAGCTTTGTAGAAGTTCCCAAGAAAATAAGGTGTGGTCATCCTTACTCTCTTCCCACACCTCCAAATAAAGGATGGTACTTGGCCTGTCGTTTGTCATGAGATTGTCTTTTCACTAGGAAGAGTTGTAGGTATTCCACTGATGGATGGTCATTTCTGTTTTGGTTTGATCATTAGTTCTTTGAAAGCTAAGTGAATGTGGAAAGTTGGATCCCTGAACTGCGAGTTAAGTGGAGGGAATGCTTGTTAAGATGGGAACCTTTCCTTCTGTTCAACTCCTCTTTATTTTCATAGGACCTGAATTCAAAGGCTCATTGCCACTAACCTATCTTTGTGATTTTAATCACTTCACCTTTCAGAGACTCAGTTTCCTCATTTTCCACATAAGGGGATTAGAGGACCTCCAAAGTCGCTCCTGGTTCTAAAGCTATGATCCTCTTTTTTTTTTTTTTTTAATTTCTTACCTATTTCTTTTTTAGTTAGCATTAAGGTCCTAGACTATGCCAAAAAACAATATTGTTTTACTTATTAATGAATCTTATTTCTCTTGCTGACTTGGATTCATTACACTGACATGATTCATTACATTTCTCACGCATTTATATCTAATAAGGAATCATTGGTCAACAAAATCTTTAGTCTGGACTTGTGATTGAATCTTTGTAAGGAACTTCCAGTATGGAAACTCCCTCTAGCAATGCAGATTGGCAGCTGTCCTGCACCTTGCAGTCTTTGAGTGATGTCTGGGTCACTGACAGCTTAACTGACTAGACCACAGTCACACAGCCAATATGTGTCAAAAATAGGACTTGAACTTAGGTCCCCTTGGTTCCAAGGGTAACTCTACTGTATCACACTACCTAAACAGCCAAAAAAATGGCCTTTATGCATTTGAGCAAATGATGTTCCTTCAGAGAAAGATGTGGGCACATTTTGCCTTCTGTTATTGGGTTAGTTTTAGTTACTGGTAGGGTTGGAATTAACATATGAATAGTAGCATAAACAAGTGGTATATACTAAAAATGGTACTCAGTAGGCTCTTAAATCATGCTTGTTGACTGACTGGGAGTACTAAGAGGTTAACTGATTTGCCCAGCGCTACACTTTCAGGACATGGCAGAGCTGTCTTGAACCTAGTTCTTTCTGACAGTAGCTAGGTGTCTAGCTATTACACCATATTTCTTCTCATTTCATAGCTGAGGAAACCAAAGCTCAAAGAATTAGGTGACTTGGTCAAGGTCACCAACCTTGGTAAATATTTGAGCTGGGCCTAAATCCAGTGTTTGGACCCAAGAATTTCAGTGATGTTCTCACTAATGGAGCTAGCCATGTTCTATCTTGAGTTGTACCAAGGCATAATATGGTTTTATGTGATGAATGTATGGAAGCCTATTCCCAACTAGACTGTGGCATACTTTCATGGAGAGTGCACAGAGAATGACTTTTTAAAGTAATTTGAACTTGATTCCTTTTACACCAAATTAAACACCTCCAACTACCATCAAGAAGACCCATCAACTTATTCTTAATTGAACCTCGTCTGACATTGTGAAATGGGCTGCCTTGGAGCGCTGTGCTGGATGGAGTAGGCCATTTAATCAGCCAAGCTAACTCCCTTAACAGAGTAGTAAGTTTTTAGCAATAAAAATGCCCATGAAAAATGGAGATGTGGAAGATATACAAGCAGCTATTGCTTTTTGCTTCTCTGCTTTCATTTTCCTTCCATTAATTAGAAATCTCCCTGGAGGGTCAGATTTAGAATTGGCTTCAAGGTCACTGTGCCTCCTTCTCCATCAGCTCGCTTTCTCCTGGGTTATTCATTAGGATAATATCTCCACTGACATTTAATAAAATATTTAGAGCCCTATCTCATTTCAGGCCAACATTTTGCAACTAGTAATGCCTTTGACACTGACTTTGTGACATGCTCCAATTCTCAGATGTCCCCCATGAGTGATTAGTGAATTTAGATTATTTAGAGAAGCTAAACTAAGGCTTAAATTCTTCCAGGCTTAGCTGATCAGTGCCTTCTGTGTGCCAGGCATGATGTGATAGGTACTCAGGTTACAAAGGTAAAAATGAAGATAGCCCCTCCCTACAAGGAATTTTCATCTTAGTGGGGGAGATAGGTTTGCATATGTGTGTGTAATGATGTATGTATATGTGAATTCATCAAGAAGATAAGTAGAAGGTAGTTTGGGAGAGATTGGCAAAGGCCTCATGACGAAGGTGATGCTTGTGTCTCAAGAAATTATACCCCAGAAGACCTTGAATCCATTGTTTTCCCAACCTCCCTCTTCTTCCTGTATACTTAAAAAAAAAGGAAATAATTATTTCAATACAAAATAAACCGAAAGCAATGATAAGCATATTTAGCTCTTTACATGGGCAGTTTGTTGAATTTCCTCTCTTTTGGTCAGTTCTTTTTGGAGGGAGGAAAAATGGAGAATACTATTTCATCACTGGCTGCCCCAGCCCTGTTCCTCATAGGAACTTTACTGCCCTCATCCATCCTTTCTGGTCCCCTGCCTCTCCTCTCCTCTCTCTCTCTTTTGCCCCCTACCTCCACCCCCACTTCCCTGCAGTGATTTCCTGACACTTTGAAAACAAAAACAAAAAAATAGCTCATCCTCATTGAAAAAAGTTCAAGTCCCTTGTAGCTGAAAAGTGAAAAATGATGTTGAGTCTTGATGACTTGATTTAAGATAGGTGGCCCTTTGGGTGCGTATACTAATTATGGGGGACAGCTGGTGGTGCAGCTCTGGGCCTGAAATCAGGAAGAACAGCTTCAAGTCTGGCTTCAGCCATTTACTACTTGTATGGACTCTGGGCAGGTCAACTTCTGCCTCAGTTACCTCACCTGTAAAATGGGTTAAAAATAGCACCTACCTTGGGTTGTTGTTGAGGATCCAAGTGCCTGGCATATAGTAGGTGCTAAATAAATGCTTATTCCTTCCCCTTCCCCCCCCCCCCCAATTACTGAAGTCAGTGCCCCAGGTAATAGTTTCATGGTCTTTTTTTGTTTGTTTGTTTGTTTCAGTTTTATGTGCTGAGAGAGTGGGCCAGATGACTAAAACATACAATGATATAGATGCCGTGACACGTCTTCTTGAGGAGGTAAGCTTGTCTAAGGACCTGGGTAGGGGCTGTTTGTAATGAAAACATTATTATTTATGTCAAATTTTGTGTGGGGGGAGGGGAGATTGTTGTTGTTTTTGTGAATGTTTCTTGCCTTTAGTTAAACAATAGAAGTAGAGATCTTCTAGGACACAAATTCCGAGACTTAGAAAAAAAAGTGTCAAATAAAAGGCACATTTTTAACACTATATGTATGTGCGAGTGTTTTTCTCTATGTCTGAGAGGCAAGACATGAGCAGAAGAAGGAAGGTTGAGAGTCAGTAGAAGAGGGAAAGATGAGATTGAGGGTCAGCCAGGAATAATTAGTAATCCTTCCTCATACACACATACACACTCTTAACACTCACCCTCTATGGGCAGCAGTTACTTTCTGAACTGACTTAATGCTTTCCAAGACAAGTTTTGAGAGGCAGCCCCGGTGCACTGGGAAGAACACAAGACTTGCTAAGGGAGAAGACCCGGATTCCTGTCTGCTTGCCAGCTGGGTGGTTATGAACAAGACAGACAAGAGCCTCAGTTTCCTCATTTGGGTGTGATCTGGCACACCTGACTACTTTACAGGGTTTTTGGAGGAAAGTGCTTTGTCAAGTTTATATCACTTTGTGCTTTCCACTCCAGTGGAATTAATCACTTTGTTCAGCTATACCAACTTAAAAGCAACTGCAGGAAACAAAATATAGATTAATAATGTAGCATTTCATATGTTTCTCAGAATTAAAAAAAATACCTCTTCTCCTTTTTCATAGTGTCCTATTTTCTCATTTACATTATAGTTTAATACACAAATAATTCCCTCACCTATTTTTTTTAAAGAAAACAAGTACTAATCATGTTAAATAGTCGTAAGGAAGAGGAAAAATTCCTTTTTCTTTGACTTCTTTCCCTCGTATTTTCTTAAGGAAGGTCAAAGCAGCTTCCCCCCCCCCCAGTAGAATTTAAGATAACTATAGCACAACTTTTCTTAGTGATTTATTTCTCATCAGACTTAGTCCCATCTCCTTCCTCCCCCCTTTTCAAAATTAGATAAAGTTTTTTTTTTTTTTATTATTCACTTAATCTCTGTCAACAGATGTTAGAGGGCTTCCTGCAGCTGAGAGCCCAGACCAAAGCCCACAGCATTCCCCTTGGGAATAGGCACTTTGGTCTGCCCGATGAGCCCTAAGGGGCCTATCTTTGTACTGGTCTTATAAAAAAAAACTCTTCCCTCTCCTTCTGCACTTCTTTTTGCCATTTTTCTTGGGCTGGAGAAATTTTGATTTTTTTTTTCTTCCTGAGGAGCTAGGATGCATACCTTGAACTCATTATCATCAATGGACTGTTTTTATTCCCTAAATTAAAGAGAGAAGACCTTAAGGAACTTCTTCTCAAGGAACTTATATTTTAAGACAAATATATCCATACAGTAGAATGTACTGTACCTCAAAGAGGTTAGGGATTTTATTGTGTTTATATCCCCTGCACTTGACTCATAGTAGGTGACAGGTCTGCCACTAAATGGGGCTAATGGATCCTGGGTAAGCTGGTGAATTATGCTGATGCTATTTCCCCATCAGATCAATCAATTAACATGTCTTTACTAAGGACCCACTAATGGGCCAGTCACTGTGCTGTGTACTGGGGAGACTCATCTACAAAAAGGATGCTTCCCATTTCATCCATTAGAGGAACTGGTGAGACAATCCATATGCATCTACTTGGTATTTTTTGTTAATGTCTCAACCCTGTCATGCCAGATTCCTAGTGGACTAGGGTAGAAATGTTTGATGTGAGGCTGCCTTGAATTTGATCTAGGAGGAATTGGAATTTGACACCTTAGGTAATTCACCACAGGTATTCACCATTAGCCAGCAACGGCCACTTAAATGATGCACAGATTGTTGGTAGGCTAATGGACTGGCCAGAGCTTAAATTCACTTACAGACTCTATTTGGATAGTGTTACGAAGTACAAGATACCTAGAAGTCCAGACTCTGAAAAGCAACATCAGAAACAGATGAAAAAGCATTTCAACCAAGGGCTCTTCGAGATAAGCGACACAGCCAATGATGATACACCTTTGGAGATACGGAGGTGCTTAGGTTGGGTAAGAAAAAGTCATCCAAAGAGAAGTCGTTGCTTCAGATGCCCCCCATTTTTGTGACCAAGGGCAGAGAGTAATGGATTGGTAGACCTTTGTGCCATATAGACTATGGCACTAGAGATGTCAAGAAATTAGCTGAGTTTCTTTGAATGTATAGAAAGATCTAAGAAATAATTTGATTGTGTGTGCTTTGGTGAACCTGTGATTTAATTAATGTGAATACTCTCTG
>NW_027185797.1:962208-1058309 GCF_028583685.1 Petaurus breviceps papuanus | reverse complement strand
TGTGTGCTTTGGTGAACCTGTGATTTAATTAATGTGAATACTCTCTGTCTCTTTGTCTCCATACACAGGCACAGACACACACACACACAGAAACACCAATATCATACAATATGGATAGATCACTTCACGTCCTGTTTGATTCTTGTGTGTGTCTTTTCACGACTCCTTCATAGTGTCTTTTTACAATAGGGTGTGGGCATCACCGGACCAAGGATCAAGACCTCAAGGAGTCTTCAGGCCATTGAGTCTATCATTGAGGCTAGGATATTGGTGGAACTGGGTGGTTATGAGTTAATTACCCATGTTCCCACCAAGACCATCCAAGATTATTGCTAGCAAGGAAATTATGGATACCAAGGGCACTTTGAATACAATTCTTCCCTTTGTAGATTGATCTAGGACCCAACTGTGGGTCCTTCTGGGCAAACAGTTGGGAACCTGTAGCTGCTTTTTATCTTCTTGCTAGTGTCTTTAATATTTTAACATCTTAGATCCCATTTCCAGGTCTGTCTGTTGCCTCTTATTTTGACTTTGTGGCCAAGTATCCTCTTCTCCGTTTAGGCATGTCTTAAGTTATTTAATTCTTACTACTTTTCTAGCTGAGCTCATTCCTGATTTACTTGTTTGTAAAATGCGGGAGTCTTGCCTATTCTCACCATGCATGTTAGATTGACCATTAGACCATCTGAAAGACCTGTGTTCACATCCCACCTGTGGATGACACCTGTGACTAGGCCTCTCCCATCCTTCATGTTGGGGATAATCCTACCTGTAGAAATTCCCCACAGGGTTATACTGCTCAGATGAGCTCATGTTTTAGGAGGCATTTAGCAGACTTTCTGTAAATGTTAACGATTAATATTGCGTTACCCTTTAGGTGGTTTGCAATCTTGATTCTTCCTGAGAATGTAATGTTCTGTAGCTGTTGGAATTCCTCGTAAGTCAACAAAGACTTATGACACAGTGACTTACCTGATTGTCCCTTTGCAGTGTTTCTCCAGTCTATGATATGAATATGCCACCACGACATGTCTTTCCAGCTGTCTAAGTTTGTGTTTCTCATTTCCTTTGTTTTCAGTGAGCTGCTGCTTGACTTCTTTATGAATTTCATGAATCAGCTTTGTAGTTTGGGGGTTTATACCTAGGGGTCCAGTGTCATCATTAAATAGGAGCAGTTGGAGAACCTTGAAATAAGGAGGGAATTCTTTGGCTTGGTCTTTGTGTAGGATACATTTTGTGCCATTGGCGAGCATCTTGGATGACAGCATGATTCCTTGTTCCTCACTTTTCCTTCATTCCAATAGCCATTGGATTGTGGTCTTTGTACTGACTATGTTATAGGGACTTGCTCTGTGTGCTTGGGGAGACACTTTTCTGAGCGGCACCTTCAAGACTGCATTTTATTGAGTCAAATGCTTTTTAAAAAAATCAATAAATGGATAAACACAGAAGGATCTGATTTTCTACACTTCTCTACAGTCAGGTTTCCACATGACTGTAAAGTTGTGGTCTCCTGCGGAAAGTCATCTCCAGAAAGTCTGCCTGCTTCCTTCTCATGTTTCATTGAGGATACCTTCTATAAATCCAGAGATCATTCTAAAGATTTTATAGTGAAACTGTAGTGCTACCTAGGTATAGAGGCATGTGGTTGGTAGTTGTTGATGTCTTCTTTGGCTGCCTTTTTATAAAAAGTAAAACATAGCCTGTGATTTTTAATTTTTAATTTTGGGAGAATCTTCCTCTCCTTGAGGTATCTTCAGATTGATCTGAGTACCTTTAATACTGAGTGCAACACAAGATATAGGTTTCTTCTTTCTTTATTTGATTAAGCTTTCTGACTTAATCCTTTAAAGGATCATTACCACACTGGATGATAGAGACCAGATTACTTGGTTTCATTCTTGTTACTGCTAAGTATAGATCGTTGTAAAAATGTCAGCCCATTTCTTCTACATCCTGTCTGTTGTCCTGTTCCAGTTTTATCATATGCAGATGGTCTTTGGGAGGGGGATAGAAAAATAAAACATTTATTTAGTGCCTGCTTTATGTCAAGCACTGAGTGCTAAGAGCTTTTCAAATATCATCTCTTTTGTTCCTCACGACAACCTTGGAAGGTAGATGCCATTATTATCCCATTTTACAGTTGAGGAAACAGATACAGAGAAATATAAGAGATGAATGCAAACTTATTTTGACATTTTAAAAAATTGCTTAGTTATTTTACACTGGGAGCATCTCATTCAAATTCCAATTTAGCAAAGGCCACTAAAATCAGTGGCTTCACCTCCCTCAGGGAGTTGTCATCTTTCTCACTTAAAAAAAAAAATAAAAGGAAGTGTGAAAGGACAAAATAGAAACAAATTTTAGAGTCAATAGCGTTGGTTAAGTACGCTAAGTTGGAGCTCTCATGGTCAACTGCATATGGCATCTTATCTTCAGACACTCTTCTAGTTTGGTGTTCATGTTGACTTTTGTCCTTTCCAGTCAGTAAATTTGACTGTACAGAGACAGCTGATTCTGAAATGAATTCTATGTTCTTAACTGTTTCCTTTCTGTCAAATGATTTCCAATTTAATTTTTTTTTATGTTGGCATAGTGTGCTCACCACACTCAGTGCCTTTTAACTCACTTCTTAACAAAAATGTCTATGATATCCAGGTGTGATCCTGCCAAGTGATCTGCAAATCTTCACAGCCTCTCATTTCTTAATGCTAAACCAGGTTTTCCCGTGTATTTTTTGGTCATCTTTCCTTGGGCATGAACGTCACCAAGTTTCAGGGTGTGTACCTGTAGGATCTTGTCACCTTCTTCTAGAATATATGCTGTCACAGACCCTACAACTCCAGTACAACCTGAAAGATTTCTGCCTTTATAGTGAAGCAATCCTAGTTTAAAATTCCACCCTGTATGACCTTTTAGCCTCTTTAGGCCTCGCTTTCTTTATCTGCATAATGAAAGCGTTGGGCAGGATGACTTCAGAGGAGCCTTTCACCCTAGATCTCTCATCCTTTGATCATTTTCACAAATGGCTTGTTTTGTTTTTTCTATGTATCTCGTTTACTGTTCTCTTATACATATGGATGTGCAAGGCAGGATGACCAAGTGTCTTGTGAGAGGATGTTTCTTGTTGGCTTTTGGTTCACAATGAAGCCAACTCTGCCAACATTTTTATTCAGTTTTCTGGGGAAGAACCTCTTGATATAGGTATAGGGGCAACTTCTTTGTCTTTTGGTTTCACATGCCTAGGTTCCCAAAGTAGGTAATACCACCCCTAGGGGTTGCTGGAACTGTTCAGGGGGTTGGTAGTAGCAACTGGGGGGCACTGAATAAAAATAAAGGGGTGATGTAAGCATAAGGAAAGAAGAGGAGATAAAATTTTGAAAAACCGTTGATACATGTTTCATCTGTTGTGTAACAAGGTTAAAGTCACATTTATTACATTATTTTGCAAATAAACACACAAAATGCAAGTTGTAACTGATCAGTGGTTAAGTCCACCAACAGGTCTTAACAAACAAGTGTTGGCAGGTGAACATATTGTGCATTGTTGGGAAGTCCAGCATGCATCAGAAGGTATATGTGGGTGTAATGACTTGCTTACAACATGATACTATATAATTACCCAATGCAATATTGTGTCATCAAAATTTCAATGCAGGAAAAACCCCCACAAATTTACAATAAAGTTATTAAATTTAAGATACGTCATTTAAAAATGTTGTATATATTTTTTTGAAATGATGCAAATTTCAAAAAGAAAAAAGGTTTAAAGGGTTAAATAAAGTAGATTTCCAGGAGGGCACTGAGTAATATATATATTTATTAAAGGGGGGCAGTAGACCAAAGTTGTAATATTTTTTAAAGGGGAGCAGTAGACCAAGTTTGGGAATCTGATGTATAGTAAGTTAATCATCGTGGGCGTGAACCAGTCCTTCCCAGTAATGTTGCCTCATTGGTCCATTGCCCAAAGATTATTCATTAAAAATTTCAAGATTAAAATTCCTTATGTAGGTAGGTTAAAAACCATATAATATTTAGCTCCTTCTTTCCCCTTTTCTTCTATGTTGCTATCTCATAGTTATGGCAGTAGAGGGAGACTGAGGACCTTATTACATTTTTTCTTTCCTCAGTAGTTATATCCAAAAGACTTTATGAAGGCCAAATAAAATAAGATCTTTTTAAAGTGTGTAACCCTGTGCTTGGCACATAGTAGGTGCTTAATACATCCTTATTACCTTTCCTTTATCACCTAGAGTCCCTTTGATTTTCGTTTAGGGAGGCAGCAGGGACATGATCTGTTGCCCAGACTCTAGCCAAAGTCCTGTCTGAGATGATGTCCTGCTGTCATCTTCACGTCACAATCACTGAGTAAGACCTTTGTGGAAGGTTGTGATTATTGGGACTTTTCCTATGTATTCCCTTAGGTGCCATTGGCATTTTTCTTTGGCTTAAGTGTTTTACCTTGGCAACATAGCATTCAGTTCAGAATTAGTAAAAGGCATTAAAATAAGTGCCTCTCCCTCCCCCAAGGAGCTGCCATTTTTCTTACTTAGAAATTGCAGTGTGATTATGGGCAAACTATGGGTGAAACTCAAGAGTTTTGTTGGTTTATCTCCTAGTTTACTGCCCTCCCAGCTTCTAAGGCCACCCCAACACCTTTTCTGTGTTTACTATGTGTGTCCCAATTCATGTATATGTTGTCTCTGCCATTAGAATGTAAGAGCCTTGAGGACAAGGGACTGTTTTGCATTTCATTGTTTTCCGAGTCCTTAGCACTATGCCTGATATTAGGATTTAATAAATGATTGTTGATTGATTCATTCTCCTGAGTCTAGCCTTTAGAACCCACATTGTTTCCAGAATGCATATGTGATATTCTGGGCCAGAATTCCCTTCCATAATGGCATCTGTCAGCTGGACTTTGGTATCCAAGCAGCTTCTTGATTTAATGGCAGCCTGGTGGCTTTATAAAATTAATTGTATGCCTTTGCATATTCTTGGTTTCCAAATGGCCGTGTTAACCTCAGAAATGTAACTGTATATTCTTAACAATTTTTTGTTTGAACTGACACTGTAGCCTGACTATTTACTGGAAATTAAGATTTTTATGTTCTCATTTTAAACATTTCTTGAAACTCATAAAAGTCTAATGACTTGCAGTTGAAAACAAAATTCTTAGGTTCCTGGTAGAAATTTTGGTTCCAAAGAATAAAGAATATAGTAGGAACTGTATAGATAAAAATCTTAGTGTAACATGGTCCTTATATCCTTAGTTCAAGTTCTTATGTCAGAGCATGACTCTCTTACTGGAATGTTCTGGATTTGTTTGAGAAAAAAAATAGGGGTGAAAGCTATCTCTGCCATAAAAGTTATCAACATAAATCTAATCTTAAGGAACAAAAATAGATTTTCCAGTTGATCTCAAGACCTCCCAGTTTTATACCTCAGAAAGACAGATAGATGACAGCTTTTCCCTATTATGTGTAGGGATCTATTTGAGGGGTATTAAATAATAGAAATGAACAGTGGATAATCAGTTGCTATTTTAATATAGGATTTTTTCCCTTTGTGCTTTCACAAAAATCTACTCGGGGGAGGAAGGACAGTGCTGGCGACTAAGTGAAGGGAAGGATGTTGTATCAAATTCTCTTGTTCTTTTGTTTCTCACAGAAAGAGCGGGATTTAGAATTAGCTGCTCGGATCGGCCAGTCGTTGTTGAAGAAGAACAAAACTCTAACGGAGAGGAATGAGCTGCTTGAGGAGCAAGTCGATCATATCCGGGAAGAGGTAAGACTGGAGAATGGAAGGCCCCAGATACATGGCTGGGTGTTAGGATGTCACGGCAGGATGTACACTGCTTGAGGGCAGACTTTCTCACCTTGGGGTTTGGAGCTACGGTGCCTACGCAGAATTGCAATAGCTCAAAAGAGACATGAGATTCACAAATTTAGAGACATCCCCACTCCAAATGTTCATGTGGACTATTTGTGCCCGCCCTGTGGAAGAACCTTCCCCACTCGTATTATTCCGATCAGCCATAGTCGGACATGCTCTACCTTGACTCATGGTCATGTCATTTTGGTTATCCTCAAGAATGAAGGACAACAACCAACCAACCAATGGCACCTAAGGGAGTACATAGGAAAAGTCCCAATATTATGATACTATCTATCATACAATGTAATCTCCTTGATGGCGAAGACTTTCTCACCTTTGCATGTGTATCTACAGCATGTAGGCAGGTATCTAGTACACAGTAGTCACTTAATGAATGCTTTTAGATTGATTGGTCAGTGGTATATTTTCAATCCTGCCCTCACCCTCATGTGATCACATTACTGAGTTTATCCTCTATGTTTCCAGTGGGCTGGAACCAGTGACTAGATTTTACATAACTATAATTTCAGGGACTGTGAATTCGATCACATACAGCCACTTCAAGGAGCAGTCATTCACACTAATTGGGACCTTAGCTGCATGTCAAAAATCTCCTATTGCCATTTTATGCCCACTCCCAATCTTATTTATGTAAGAAAAAATGAACTCAGGTGAAAGACAGTTTGGTGTTTCTTAAATGAGATCAGCGTTCTCTCCATGAAGATGGGGAGGCATTTGTGGGTTGGCTTATCTGTACTCCTGCTGGAGGCCTTTTCTGGTCCCCTCAGCCAGTAGGACTTACCTTATGTCTAATATGTATGTGTCTTGAACATATCTACAGTTATCCCTTCCACATTGTAACTTTCCACATTGTGGTTTCAATATATCACAGGAGAGCATAAGAAATTAAAAGGGAATTTTGGGGGAGTTTTACAGAAGCTGCAAATGACATGCAAAGGCCAGCAGATGACACAGAAAAAGTTTAGAAATTCAGAAATACATAAAATATATGTACAACATTATATAATATCAACATGATTTATCTTTTAATACCATAATAATTTAGACTTCTTCTCTGCAATGAAGGGAGGGTCAAAATATTTTACGTGGATTTTCCAGATCGCAGGGACCCTGCACCCCTAACCCCCATGATATGGTATGGTAATTATATCATAACTCCTATCATTGGAATGGGAGTTCCCTGAGAGCAGGGACTGTTTCTGTTTTTTCTATGTATCTCAATGCTTAGTATAGTATAGGGAAGGGCACATATTAAGTAGTGGGTCAGCTGTACGTAGATAAGACTATTGGTTTTGACCAATGGTAAATGACTACTGGGGAGGTTTGGGATAACATGGGAAATTTGAATCTCTATGGGATTTGGTCCTTAAAGCACCTCTCCTGCCAACTTGATTCAGGTATCTCAATTGCGTCATGAATTGTCTATGAAGGATGAACTGCTTCAATTCTATACCAGTGCTGCTGAAGAAAGTGAGCCCGAGTCTGTCTGCTCAACGCCGTAAGTTAACATCCTGGCCCTGGAACACAAAGCTGATACTTTACCTTTGAGGGAAGCAACAGGGTTATTTCAGGGTGAGGGATCCGATGGTGGTCACTTGGTCTAAATATCTAGTCTTAGAATCTGGGTTTAAATGCTGTACCTGCCAAGCCCCTAAACTCTCTGGGCCTCAGTTTCCTCATCCGTAAGATGAGGGGGCTGATGATCTCTGAAAGCTCTGTTTACGATTCTCTGATTGGATTGATTTAATATTGGGACTCAGGAATATGGAACTGAGGCTCTACAAAAATGTTTGTTTCTTTTTTCTAAGATACAGTATTTTTAAGTAGAAATTTAAAATGTTTAATTTATTATAATTTAATTTAAAATATTGAAAATTTTGTACTAGATCTGTGATTTCATTAATATGGGGAACACTATGTGAACAAACTGGCTACTATTGTAACTAAACTTAGAATCTTAGCGAGTGTTCTGAGAGGTAATGGACTTGTTTATGGTCACACGGCCAATACACATCTGATGGATGCCAAAACCAGCTCTTTACTCAACATACAAATTCCATGTTTTCTCTTCAGTGTGGAGAAGTCCTTGAAAATAAAGTGAGCCCATGAGGGAATGGCGCCCGGGGCTAAATAATTAGATTCTAGAAATGGCTGTGATTGGAGGCAGCACAGGGATGGTGTGGTTGTCCCTCAGGACCACAGTCGGGGTTTTCATCTGTCCACCTGATCCCTTGGCAGCTAAGCCCCTGGTTACTGCTCAGCTGCTTGTTTCAAGATGATGGGAGTCTCAGGACATTAGCTATATTGGTGAAGCATAGCTGAATTACAACCCTAGGAAGGAGGGAAATATCGAGGCTTAAGTACTTACAAACATGTAAGTAAAGATTGTCAAAGGAATGCTTGAGATATTCTTTGTAAAGGCATAATGCCTGATACATGGTAGGTGCTTAATAAATGCTTATTCCCTTCCTATTTCCATTAATATAGAACCTTCCTTTGCTGTTTGCTAAGATAGTGGCAAATTAACACCCCCTCCCCCAATAACTTGTCACAATTTCATCTTCAAATAAATTGTGACTGCAATCTCTCTTTTTTTTATTAATTTGTTTACTTTTACTTTACAAGAGTCATTACCACAACTCCTTGAGTTTCAAATTTTCTCTCCCCCACCATGTCGACATACAATCAAGTATAGTATCTGCAAATACTTTCACATTAGGCATTAGGTGACTGCAATCTCTTATATCCCTTCCTCTCTACCTCCCTACCCCCAGAACCATCTCCCATAACAAAGAATAAAAAAGAGAGGGAAAAAAAAACAGTTCAGCAAAACTAGCAGTATGTTTCTTTCTCTTTTCTTATTGTATATTTAAATTTTAAATTAAAGTAGTTTAAAAAAAAAGCAAAATAAGTTAAAAATAAATAAAAACAAGAAAAAAAACTAGCCCATCTCCCTCCAAAAATCCTGATGTATTAACTGTTGCATGCCTAGAGTCCCCCACCTTGGCAAAGAAGTTAGGGGAATTACGGCCTTACATTGCTTATTTGAGACCAAGATTAGTCTTGATCTGTGATTGGTCTATAATAAAGCTTTGTTGTTTTGTGGTCGTATTCATTATTTAGACGGTTTTCCTGGTTTTTGCTTCCTTTACTTCGGATCAGTTTGTTTAAATCCTCCATGCTTCTCTGTAATCATCAAATTCACTGATTATCACAGTGTAGTAACATTCCATTATTTCTTTTTTTCTAAACCAGGTTGAAGAGAAATGAATCTTCATCTTCCGTCCAGAATTATTTTCATCTGGATTCTCTTCAAAAGAAACTAAAAGACCTTGAAGAAGAGAATGTTGTACTTAGATCAGAGGTGAAGTCCTCCTTCCCCTTATCTCCTTTCCCTTATCTTGGGAGAACAAACACTGTACTAAAGCTGACCTTGATCTTGTACATAGCCCCTAAATAAAGTCTCAGAAAGTCATTTAACATGACTAAGGATAATTAGTCACCTTAAATACATCACAAATAATGTCATCTGTTATTTGTCCGGTCTGTTAATTCCAGACTCATTAGAGTGTGGAGGTGCCCCCAGGTTCTTGAAAGCTTTTGTTGGTAGACCACAGATTCTTGCAAATCCTGTGTAACCAGAAGGGCTCTGCATTGTGGCTGAGTGATAGACTAGGCCATGTGATTTTTGTCCAAGGAGCAGCCTTGCTAGTAATAATCCCTGACACCTCTTACTGGAAGCCTTTCCTGATCCCCTGAGTTCTTATTGCTGTCTCCTTCTTCAAATTTCCTTGTGTATATGTATCCCTTCCTCCCATCCCCAGCAATAGAGAGTAGGTTCCTTGATGGCATGGACTGTGGGAGTGTTTTGTTTTCTTTTTAAATTTCTGTCTTTATATCCCCAGTGCCTAATATGGTGCTTTGCACACTTTTTTTAAAGTGGGAGCTCCCAGTGAGGAAATGACTTCCTCACTGGCAATTATTTTGCAGTTGGTAATCTTAGAGTGTTTCCTGGGGGTGCTGAGACATTGTGTGATTTTCCCAGGGTCACACAGACCCGAAGCTTTGTGGGTACCAGGCTGGTTCGTCTATGTAGCAGGCTGCTTCTCAAGTGTTATTTGCTTCCCAGATGGTATCTCTTTCCAAATGCTGATTGTATTGTGCTTCTTTGATAGTTTCCAATGTATAAGGCACTTTCCACCCATTATTATCTCTTTTGAAACTTAAAAACAGCCTTGTGAGACTGCAAAAGCAGATATTCTTATCTCTGTTCTATAGATGAGAAATCTTGAGATTAAGAGGTTGAGATACTTTGTAAGGGTCACCCAGGTAGCTTCAGAGAGACTCATCACAACGTTGCTACCAGGTGATGAGTTTTTTAGCCACAGAAATGAGTGAAGATGGACCCCCATGTGAAAGTACAGGGCGGGGCGGGGGGGGAGGGAAGATTGGGGAGGGGGTTGTGATATGCCTCTCTGGACAATCAAAGTACTTGTGAAGAACCTACTATGCTCCAGGTACTGAGCTAGGAGTTTTGGATACACGTACAAAGAAAGGAATTGATCCCCATTGACAGTGGGGGAGGAAACAAGTCCATACAAAATTATGTACAACACAAATATGAAATTAATGCATACATATTTACATGTATATACATATACAGATATACAAAATGGTGCCCATATCAAAAAATCATCCTATGAAATATTAATTAAAAATGAATCACATGCTGTTCCACAAGAGGGTAGCCATAATAGGTTCTGGCATGAGTTATGAACTCAAGGTCACTTTCCTCATCAAGTGGTAGTAGGCATATCCATTTCTTAATGGAGGGAAAAGCCAATTCTACAAATGAGCATTTATTACCTCTTAGGTGTTTGGCACAGAAACACATGAAAATGAATCTTCCCTCTAGCATCTGCCTTTCAGGAGTTTAGAATCTGATAGGAGGGAAAAGCATAAATGATTATAACATATAAGTCAAGTCAACATGCTTTTATTGAATGACTCCTCTGCTAAATGCTGTAGATCTAAGCAGAAAGAGCTCATGGGCTAATGGGTTAAGACCATAAAAAAGAACTGCAAAGTGGAGGTGGGGGGAGGAGGAGGGAGGAAAGGATAGACAGAGTGTGGAAATGAGTCCATAGTACAACCTGGAGAGGAATGAACAATATAATAGGACAAGTATAGAGCACTATAATATATGATATACTCTGATGATATGTTGTAATATGACAAGTGCAGAGTACTATGATGATATATTATGTAATATAGTATAACAAGATAAAGTATGTTATTGTGCTATTTTAATATATAATAATATGACCAGTATAGAGTACTGTGATGATGATTGTTAAGTAATATTATGTGTAACATTATTAGACTGTTTTAGACATGACAAGAACAGAGCAGTAACAAAGCAAAGTATAGTAGAAAAGGTCATGGCCAAAGCCATCAGGGTAAGTTCAGTGGTGGCTTTTCCCTCTTAATGTTTAAGGAGAAATGGCTAGAACTGGCTGCAGATCTCATGCTGATCATGTGACCGAGAATTTTCAAACCAGTCTGCCAGACAGCAGGCATTAGTAAACACCTAATATGCGCCGGGCACCATTGTTACCAGAGAGGCAAAGACAGAAAGGAAATAGGCCCTGCCCTGAAGGATAAGTGTCTTGAGGCATATTTCTCTTGCCTGTGGATTTGTACAGATCTGAATTGTGTCTAATTTTAATAAATGTATATATGTGAGATGAGACCATGTAACTAGGTTATCTATCGCATTCCCTTGCTGCCTTGTAAAGTTGCTCTTCACACTGGCCTTCGTCCCCTCACCTCTAAGTGAAGGGGGTTGGATTGGACGACCTCAAAGCTGCGTTTTAGCTGGTACCCTCTCCATCATTGTTGACCCCTGGTGGTACAATTTCCTCTCTGTTCTGTATTCAGTAAAAGTGCCTTTGTGATGCATTCACTGGTGGGGGGAAGAGAGGGACTTTGCTGACCCTTTAATGTTGAGTGATCCATAGGTAGGGACGTGTTATAGAGGAGCCTTTCTCAAATATGCCGCTAAAGGTGACAGCTGGAGGTTTGCACAGACAGCCCCCAGTCTGGTAGTTCTGTGCATCTGTGTTTGACAGGCTGTGTGAAGGTGAACAGCTCAGTCATAACCATGGAATATGTGATTCCATTTTGTGCAGGCCTGCCAACTGAAGACTGAAACGATCACTTATGAGGAAAAGGAGCAGCAGCTTGTTAACGATTGTGTCAAAGAGCTGAGTATGTGTTTTTCTCAGTCTTATCCCTCACCCCTTCGCATCTGCCACCCCCCTGTTATTCAGTGACATGTTTCATACAACGAACCAGACATTTTCCCTTTGTGTCTTCTTGTTGCCCTCTGCTTTCATTCCTAAAACACGTTGGTATTTGCCCAGTCTTTTGGAGGAATAGTCTTAAAAACAATGAGAAAAAAGCCTGTTAGTTGCCTTGTTTTTAATAGTTTCTTATGGAGAATTTGTGAGAGGTGAGTGAATGAGTATGTGTTAACTGATTAGTTCTACTGTCCTTTATCTCTCTCTTATTTAATTATAATCTTGTCTTTCTTCTGGAACCTTTGAGGGGTCACACGGCCTAAGGGTATGATAAGTAGCAAAGGGACCTGCCTAGAAAAGGTGCAAAAGCTGTCCTTACTAGTGATTTGCTTTGGGATATGTCAGACCTTTTACCCTTCAAAAACAAATATCATGTTAACTTTTATTTTCACGAGTTTCCACAATTAGATAAGAAAGTTAGCAGAGTGTGTAGACCAACAAGTCACTAAAAGAATGTGTAAAAGGCCCTGCCCACATCTGATGAATAGAAGGCTTTTTTTTTCTTTTTGGAGGGCAATTGAATAGAAGGCTTTTTTTTTCTTTTTGGAGGGCAATTGAATAGAAGGCTTTTTTTTTCTTTTTGGAGGGCAATTGGGGTTAAGTGGCTCGCCCAAAGTCACACGGTTAGTAAGTATGTCAAGTGTCTGAGGCTGGATTTGAACCCAGGTCCATCTGACTCCTGGGCCAGTGCTCTATTCACTGTGCCACCTAGCCGCCCCGAAGGCATGGTTTTTCATACAGATTTTTATAGATTTCAAAGACCCCCTGGGAAATTTCTTGGTCCCCATTGGACGTAGTAATAATGATTGTAATAATAAGAATAGCTGCTATTGCCAGGCACTGTACTAAGTGCTTTACAAATATCTCATCTGATTCTTATAACCATCCTGAACAGTAAGTACTGTTATGCTCCCCATTTTATGGCTGAGGAAACTGAGGCAGACAAAGTTTAAATGGTTTGCCCAGGGTCGATTGGCTAATAAATTTGCCTTCTTCTTTCTTTTCTTTCTCACTTCTTTCTCCTTCCTCCTTATTACATTGTGTTTTTAAAAGTGGGATCTGTTAATGAATGTGTTGCCTCTTGAGGGTCTCCTAAATCTTGAAATTCTATGTGAGTGTGTGTTGTTAGAGATTTTGATGGTGGAAAGGGAAGTGACTGAAATGGACTGGACATTGGAATGAGTTGAATTCAGACACTTAGTCATGTGACCGTGGGCATGTGACTACTCTCTCTGGTCCTTAGTATTCTTAGCTATAGGGTGAATGAGATGGGCTTGATTACTTCCCAGGTCCCGTCCCACTCTATGATTTTGTAAGAATCATGGTAGGTTCATTTAGGGCAGTATGGCAAGCTCAGACAGCTAGTTAGTACCGAAATTGTAAGTAGAGCCACGGATCCCTAATTCACAGAATGGTTTCCTGTCTGTTGCACTACACTGGGGCAGCTAAGTGGTCCAGGGGATGGAATGCTGGGCCCGGAGTCAAGAAAACTCCTCTTCCTTGAGTTCAAATCTGGCCTCGGACATTTACTAGCTGTGTGACCCTGGGCAAGTCACTTAACCCTGCCTCGGTTTCCTCATCTGTCAAATGAGCTGGAGAAGGAAATGGTGAACCACTCCTGTGTCTTTACCAAGAAAACCCCAGTTGGGGTCACCAAGAGTCAGGCATGACTGAAAACAACTGAACAAATGCCACAACGCACCATGCTTTCTTTCAAATATTCTTTATGACACAGCATCGGCCTTGATGTCAGGAAGACCTCAGTTACAATCTTGTCTCAGATACTTAATGTGTGACCCTGGACAAGTCACCTAATCATCGTTTGCTTCATTTTCCTTATCTATAAAATGCAACAATAATAATAATAGCACCTACCACCCAGGGTGGTTGTAGGGTTTGAATGAGATAACATATAGGTAAAGCACGTTGTGGACTTAAAAGCTTAGTGTAAATGCTAGCTGTTATTTGCTTCCTGGCTGAGTGTCCTTGTTAGCACAACTCCCTGGATTTCATTTTTACTCCATGGAGTTCAGTTGGATGTGTAGAACAGCAGACCAGCAGCTGTGTTCTTGCCCTTTGGTACGTAAACAAGCCAGTGAATTTCCCATTCCTATGGGCCAGCTTTCCAGTCTGTATATAACAGGTGCGATCAGTGTGTTCTTTACCTACCCTCTCTCTAGGTGTGTAATAGGAAGATGATCACTTCTGAAAAGTGCAAAGACAGGAACGATTTAGATAAAAGTATTATC
The DNA here is from genome assembly GCF_028583685.1 of Petaurus breviceps papuanus. Lineage (NCBI taxonomy): Eukaryota > Metazoa > Chordata > Mammalia > Diprotodontia > Petauridae > Petaurus > Petaurus breviceps. The sequence continues at coordinate 1,043,800 of NW_027185797.1, read as the reverse complement.
TTGGTTCTTAGTGAGAAATTTCTGTACTGTGGGCTTGTTTGAAAATCTTTCCTGTGGCCAACTCCGTCCACAGGGGTCTGCAGGTACCACTCTTCTGACCTCTCCTTGTCTCTTTATTCTTGTGTGATCTCTCTCAGGGGATGCCAATGTGCAGATTGCCAGTATCTCTGAAGAGTTGGCCAAGAAGACTGAGGATGCGTCCCGGCAGCAAGAAGAGATCACCCATCTTCTCTCCCAAATAGTCGATCTGCAGAAGAAGGCCAAGGCTGTAAGACCTTGGAATTTACATTTGTTTTCTCATAAAGTGATGGCCCTGGGGCACAAAGCTATTGTTACCCTCTAGTTTTGTATTTTTTGATGTTTTCTTAGGATCCTAGTTGGGAGGGACCTTACAAACCATCTAATCCAACTCTTATTTTTGGCATTGAGGAAATTGAGGCCCCAGGAGATTAAGGGACTTGGCCACAAGGTCACACAGGGTACTAAGCACCAGAGGTAGGATATGAACCCAGATCTTTCAACTCCAGGGCCAGTGGTCTTTCCATAGAACTCCACTCCTTTGGAGAAAATCTACTGAAAGCTTAAAATAACATTAAACCTTTTGGGATGCCTCTGTAGAAAGTGCACTATAAAAATCAGTAGTCTCAGGAGTTAGAATTGGAAGACCACTTAGAGGGCCTTTAGACCAACACTCTCATTTTACAAATAAAGAACCAAGGCCCAGACAGTGAGTTGCCCAGAGTTACCCAGCCAGTAAGTAGAGCCATTTGATATATTTGATATATATTTGATAGAGCCATATGATTCAAAACTAGGTCCTCTATATATTCAAAACTAGGTCCTCTATATATATATTTGATATATATTTGATAGAGCCATATGATTCAAAACTAGGTCCTCTGATTTCAAAGCCATTGTCCTTTTAAAAAAAGAAAAAAATTATTAATACCTTTTGTCTTTACATTGAAATCATTTCCAGATATCCCCATTGCCATTCAGTGACACTTCCCTTACACTGCACTTAAGAAATAAGGAAGACAGCTGAGCAAAAGCAACCAGCTCAGTGACCACATCTTCCCTGTGCGCATTAGTCTCCTGCCTGTGAAGGAGTGGGGTGCTTTCTTTGAACCACATTGGGCATTATAACTGCACTGCATCTGGCTTTATTTTAATGGTCTTTTCATTTATACAAGCATCTCTAGTCCACACTGCCTCCCTTGTCCTGGCATCCTGAATAGAGACTGTCATGTTGACCAGCTCTAGAGATGAATGTGTGTTCTGTCTGATTAGAATATTAAGAGAACAAATCATCTTTTGTGAAAGGCATTGGATAGAAGGGCAGAGGCTTCAGATAAACACATTTAGGCTTGCTCTGCTGAAAGGTTTTCTATTAGTCCGAGCTGTCTGAAAGTGGAATGGGCTTCTTCAGAACAGAGGAGAGCTGACCAAGAGGGATGCTCCCATCAAGGTCCATGTTTGTTAGAGATCATCAGAAGTCTCTTCTAACTAGAATATCTGGTGTTTCTCTTAAGCCACAGAATTGACCTGAGTACTCAGGTGTCTCATTAATGGGAAGGTTTCCCCTGGGAATACAGGTCCTACCTCACCCTCGTCTTCAGGATTTATCCTCTTGTTCTCTGTGCCCTCTGATACTTACACGTGGTCACGGGCAGACTGAAGCCTCTCTGGGCTTCGTTTTTTTCTCATTTCCAGAATGAGGAGATTGGATAAGATCTCTAAGGGCCCTTTCATCTTTAGGTCAATGAACCCAAGAACCCTCCTGTCAGGTCTCCAAGGAAGATCTAATAACATTCCATTGGAATGAGTGCAGCAAATAAAAACTGTCCAAGGGATAAGATACTATCCTTTGCTTTTAGTATTCTTTTTCTTATTAACCTGCAGTATTTAATATAAATGTGAGATCTTAAAAACGATGTTGTTTCAATGGGAACAAATAAACTCAAGGACCTCCTACCCATGTTCCATCCACCACTCTTTGGCCTTTCCAGAGTCACTAAGGGACATTTTATAAAAGAAGGCATATGTTTCTTTTTCTTTTCTCTATTTTGTATTTGAGTTCTAGTATTTCAATCTAAAGTTAAAAAAAAATAAAAGAAGAAAACCATTTTTACATTGTCCTCTGATAGAATAGGAGTTTCTCAAGTTCGGGGACTGTTTTATATCACATATACACACACAAATTCATGTGTGTATATATATATATATATATGTAATATATATGTATATGTATGTATATGTATGTAATATATATATGTATATGTATCTATCTTTGTATCCCACAGTATCAGGTATGTAATAAGTACATAATGCTTATTAATTGATTGAAACTAAATCTGAAGCAACAAAAATAATTACAAGTTTCTTGTGAATTCCTTGGTGTCTGATAGATATTCTCTGGTACCACCTAGAAGCAGCTCTTTGGGGTATCTTGAAGGTAGAGGGTAGGGATTTTTATTTCAGAATTAGGAAAGAAAGTGCTTTAAATTTCATGGTATGTAAAAAGTCATTAACAATTGAGATAATTTTTTTTTCCTGGAGAAGAGAGTTGTAAGAGATTAACTGGGAGGAAAATGGAGAGTCAGTCAATCAGTGAGCTCTTTATTAAGCTCTTACAACATACCAGGCACTGTACAACTAAGCTCTTGGAATACAAAAAGAGGCAAAAGGCAGTGCCTGCCCTCAGGGAGTTTACAGTCTAACAGAAGTTGCATCTTAACTTAGAAAATACATTTTCTTTACTGTGTTCCAGTGTGCTGTTGAAAATGAGGAGCTTGTCCAACACTTGGGGGCTGCCAAAGATGCCCAGAGACAACTTACAGCCGAGGTACAGACAGTGGTTTCATGTCAATTGGGGTTGGAATTTGTTCCCTTTTTTGTGTCTGTCTCTCTGTTTATTTTGGCAACTACTTCTTCCTTAGAAGTTTCTTTTAGGTCATTAAGTAACTTAACAACCTTGGTTTGATTTTATGCCCAGCTATAAGACCTTTCTCTATTACTCCATAAGATCCATTTCAGTCAGGCCTCGTTAACAGTAGTATGATTTAAATGAAAGAAAAATAAGAAAATTAAAATTTTTTTTAAATTATAAAAATTGTCATCTTATCCCCTTTAAAGAGAATTCAACCTTATTTGGCTGGCTTCACATTTTTAGGTGGTATTTTTGTAATCTTCCCAATGGTCACAGAAGAAAATAAATGGAAAAATTAAAGGATTTTCAGGAAAGGGGGTCTTTGGGGGTAATTGGGCTCAGTTCTAGAGAGGACCAGTTAGATGTGTCCCTATCTTTGATGCGTTTATTATGCTGGTGTCCTTATTGGGGGAGTGTAGCAGTAGCTTTGGCACACTCATTTCTGGAATGTTTGCTCTATGAGGATGCCCTGATCTTCTGGTCTCCTTCTGGTCTCTTACAGCTTCGGGAGTTGGAAGACAAGTATGCAGAGTGCATGGAAATGCTTCATGAGGCGCAGGAAGAGCTGAAAAACCTCCGTAACAAATCCATGCCAAACACCATCTCCCGACGCTACCACTCCCTGGGCCTCTTTCCCATGGTGAGCGGCATCCGGACTGAGCTGGGACATGCAACGGGCTTCTTGGGGTTTTGTTTAACACCACCGCACTTCAGAGTTCCCCTGGAGAGGCCAAGAGAAATCAAATCCTTAGTGAATAGAGGACATTCATGTTGACTTGGGCTCCAGATAGCATAGAAGCTGCCTGACCTTTGCCAGAGTTTAAATGTCCTCGTTAGGGAATATTTCACAAATCTGTTTCCCTGGGGTGAAAAAGAAAATACCAGAACACACAGGATCTGTAATCCTGGGAGGCCTGAGTCCAGCTTTAGCCTTTTTGAACTTATCCCTGAACTTTACCACCCAAAAGAAAGCAAGTTTATGGAGGCAGAAGATAAAAGTTTGCTGTGGATGAGTCACATCTGGGCACAGCTGGGGGCTCCCTGTTAATTGGTTTAGAAAGGCTGATCTTCCGCTGGGTTCCCATCTATAATCTATCACTTCCGATTTAATTAAAAGGGAGTAGAAAGCCCTTGTAGATCATTCAGCACTTACTGGTTATTTGGCCTGACATTAATAGGGGAGAGTGCTTTGGGTACTTAAAAAAAAGTGTTGTAAGTAGCCTGGAAATTTTTACTCTTCTCTTGGGTATTTATCAGTTCTAGTAATGATGGCTTTATTTTTCATTCAGGGTCAGGGATCTAGGGAAAGAAAAAACAAACAAACAGCCTGTGTTGGTTTATATTTTTTATTCTTGTATAAAATGAATAAAGAGAACATGGCACAGTGGGTAGTATTATTGGCCTTGAAGCCAAGGAAACCTGAGTTCAGGTTCCTCCTTTGGCATATATTAGCTGTCTGACCTCGAATTTAAGTCATTTAACTTCTCTGTGCTCTAGACAACTCTCTAAGACTATAAATTAGAGAACAGGTAGCAACCTGCATTGATAGAGGCAATGTCCTCACCTGGGAGTTCACAATACCAGTGAAACCATGGGTCTAAACCCCACCCCTGTGCTTTTAGGCAAAGGGTTCCAAGCTCATGCTAGATGAGACTTGGCTGAAAGAACTTAAGGCTGTTTAACCAAGAAAGAGGAGGAGGCATGACAGCCCTCTTTGCATATTTGAAAAGCTGTCAAGTGGAACTTGGAATAGATGTATTGTGTTTTCCGCAAGGAAGACAAAGCTAAGTAAAAGTTTCAAAGATACAGACTTGATGTCAGAGTGAAAAAATCGGAAGAGCCGTCCAAATGTGGCATAGGTCTCCTGGGGAAGCAATGAATTCCTCCTCACTAGAGGCCTTCCAGAAATGGTTGGTTGGCTTCTTGTCAGGGAGATTGTCCAGAGGATTCCAGTGCAGGTGTGGTTTAGACTAAGTGGCCTTCCGTCTTTGGCCCTCCAAAGTTACTTCTTACCATCTTACAGCTTTTAGTTCTGGTCTCATTTATTTCAGGGTTTGAAATTTGTGGGCCCATACTAGTGTATGTGACCTAAAACAGGCATTTTTCTTCAAGATATCGATAATTTATTGAAGGAGTTAATGTCTTAAAGGAGAGAGTTATTGACCTTAAGGTAGTTATAAGTAGACAGGAACACTCCTCAATCCTGGGGCTGCATACTGAATATGGGGGATGAACGACTCTCTCCATGGCCCCATTTGGGATTTTCTTGGCAAAGATACTGGAGTTGTTTTCCATGTCCTTTTCTAGCTCATTTTACAGATGAGGAAACTGAGGCAATGTTAAGTGATTTGCCCAGGTCACACAGGCAGTAAGTGTCTGAAACCAAATTTGAACTCAGGAAGATGAGTTTTCCTGACTCCAGGCTGGGCACTCTGTGCACTATGGTGCCACCTGGCTGCCCCATGGAAGGATAAAGTAACAGCTTTTCCTTGGAAACCAGCCCCTTTGCCTACCATTCGATGTACGGAAGGGACATGATATACTCCCTGCTTTGAGAATCTTACTGTCTCATTAAACAAAATTAACATGAAAGCAAGACAGCTTGGTAAAGTGGAAGGAGAGCTAGCTTTGGAACCAGGAAAACCTGAGTTCAGGTCTTGCCTTAGACATATTCTATATCTGTATGACTTTGGCCAAGTCACTTCACTTGTGGCTTCTAGGTGTGGGAGGATAGTATGAACACAGGCACAGAGGGGAGAAGACATATATCAAGTCAGCAAATTTTGAGTGCCTATTGTGTACCAGGCACTGTGCTAAATAACAGAGATACAAAGAGAAGAAAAAAAGACAGTCCATGCACTCAAGGAGCTCACAGTCTAAGGGAGGAGACAACTATGTGCAGACAAGATACATCCAAGATAAGTTGGAGATAATCAACAGAGGGAAGGCACTAACATCCAGAAGGTGCAATTTCAGCTGAGACCTGAAGGAAGCCTGAGGCATCGTTGAGGAAGAAGAGAATTCCAGACCTGTGGCCAGTCATCAGGGAAAGGGCAGAGTTAGGAGATGGAGTGTCTTGTGCAAAGAATAGTAAGGAAGCTACTGGAGAGGAGTGATAAGGGCCCATACCAAGATGGCGGCAGGGCCAGAGAAGAGAAGGGGATGTTATATATGAGAGATATGCAAAGGTAAAAGAGGCAGAATTTAGTAACAGATTGGCTTTTGGGTGGGTAGAGAGAGTGGGAGAGAGTGAATCCAGAAGGATTCCTAGGTTTCCAATTTGGGAAGATTGGGAGGGTGGCGGTGCCCTGGACTGTGATTAAGTTTGGACGAGGTAGGGAGGGTTTGAAGGGGAAATTTACTGAGTTCTGCATTCCCCACTCTGGTCAGGTCGCAGAGGTGATGGTCCTTGTAACAACAGTGATAGCAGATTTGATTAATAGACGGCATTTTGTGTCTTTTCCAATATCCTCTTTCAGCAGCCAATTCCCTTGTTTATTAGTCACAACATGCTCTTTAAAATAAGACCAAGGACTGTGACCTTGGGCACGTCACTTAACCCCAATTGCCTTACCTTCTCCCCTCTAAAAAAAAGAAAATAAAACCAAGGATCCCTTTTGGAAGTAGGAAGAACTTGCCAACTGCCAAATGTTGTAGAAATACAGTCTAAGCTAATTATTTTATTGCTTTCTGGTAGAAACCTTTGGCTAGGGAGAATTAGGTTTGGGAGACAGAGCTGCTTCTGTCTGGGAGCAGTCAGGCTAAGCTGCTTTATGCTTCTCCTAAGAACTGCCAGCCTGGATATGGCTTTTTCATACATTATAAGAAGCTCTGTTCACACCTGAGATCCTGACTTCCCAGAGGATATGCTAGTGGACATCCAGCTTTGGTGGAAAGAAAACCTAGAAAGCCTTTCTTTGCAGGCCCAGGGAGGGTTTGTTATTTGAGGACCAGCAGAACAAATTTTGGGAAGGGGCTTTCACCAGGTGGGCGATTCTCTCTTTGGCCACAACAACTCATGAATAAACACTGTGTCAGATGATGAGGACCAGTTGTTCTCTGTAGTGGCCGAATGAGTGCCTCTTCCCAGGAAACTATTGATTCTCATGAAGTTTTGAGGAACTTATAATATTAGCTAGCATTTATATGTACTTTCAGGTTTGTAGAACACATTATACAAATTATCTCATTTGAAAATTATATCAGAATAACTCAAAGCAGTGTAGTCCAATATGATCAGATGAGTTGATTTTTAAAAAATGAAAAGTTAAAAAAATCCACATCTCTATCTCTGACATCTTTCCAGATAAATTCCATCTTCTGTGTTTCGCATTTCCCTTTCTAGACTTGCTAACCCATGAAAATGTAATGAAAACATGATAGAGTTCTTTAGTCTTCATTTAAAACTGACTATTGCTGGGTGTGGTGGTACATACTCATAATTCCCCCTGGGCTGCTGGATCTTCTTCTTGGAGAGTTCTGAGCTGTAATGAGTCCAAAGCCAATCAGCTGTCCATACCAAGTCCGACACCCATATGGTGAGCCCCTTGGAGCTGGGAGAATGGGAGACCACCAGGCTGACTAAAGGGGGTTGGTGGTGAAGGTCAGAAATGGAGCAAGTCCAAACGTCCATGCCAGTCAGTGATGGTGGCCCTGTGAGTGGCTGCTGCCCATCCAGGCCAGGTGAGATAGAGAGAACCAGTCTCAAAACCAAGAACAACTTGCTACCAAATTTCTTCTCATTTCCTGGCTACTTCTTGATCTGTGATTATAAAATCTTGTGGGTACTTTCATCTGCTTTGTGAACGTGAAGAAATCACTTGATTTTTTTTGTTGTTGTTTTCTTAAGAGACAGGTAGAGGGCTCACTTCTGTGTAAGGGTTCCAGCTTTGCCTGTGATGACTGTTGGGTCTGTGACACAGGCCTGGTCACTTCACTGGTCAATGTCCCACCAAAACTCTCTAAGTTCCAGAACAGTTGCTGATCCACTTGGGTAGGGGGAGTTTCATCATCGAGATCTCTCCACTCACATGAAGACCTTGGTCCCATCCCCTACCTGCTCCTCCCCCCTCCAAAAAAGGGTATTTTTAAAATTTACCTTGTATAAATTTGTCCCAAATCATACTATTCATGCTAATCATGTGAGTAGCATCCTAACTACCTCCCTCTTTGCCAGGGCCATCAAGAGGATGATTAACTTGCCAACCTCAAGTGAAAAACGCTCACTTAGATTTCTTTTGGCTTTGCCCAGGACTCCTTGGCTGCCGAGATAGAAGGATCGATGCGAAAGGAGCTACAGATGGAAGAACCTGAATCTCCAGACATAACGTAATGGCCGGACAGATTTCCTTCTAATGCTCACTGTGACTGACTGTTAGCTAGTAGTGATTGGAGATGGCAACTCAGCAGACCGACAGTGCTTGACAACGGTGCTTCCCTCCCAGATTGAGGGCAATTAAGAAATGCTTATATCATGGGGGCAGCTAAGTGGCACAGTAAATAGAGCACCGGCCCTGGAGTCAGGAGGACCTGAGTTCAAATCCAGCCTCAGATACTTAACATATACTGTGTGACCTTGGGCAAGTCACAACCCCAAGTGCCCTCCAAAAAGCAAAAAAAGAAAAAAAAACGCTCGTATCGTGGTGGGGATACTGAATTCAGACTGCCTTTTTGGAAAGCAAGGGTTTCTAATCTAATATTTTTAAAGAGACAATAAGGAGAGGGAGTTATTTAAGGGATGTGGCCAGAATTGGCTTTCCCTTTACTTTATGGGATTTCTCTATGAAAATTGTCTGGAATGTTCCTTTTTTCCTTTATGTTGCTTAGTTTCCTTCTTTTATAAATGGATTTATAAACACTGATGTGGTATTCATGAAGATCCCCTTCTCAGAGAGGAGGGGTTCTTACCCTGAGCTCCACAAACTTCTTTTTTGTTTTGATAACTGTTTCAGTATATTTTGTTTCCTTTGTAATCCTTTTATTTTAAGTATTTAAAAATAGTCCTCTGAGGTGGAGGAAGGGGTCTATAACCTTCACTAGGCTATCAGTGGGATCCAAGACACACAGAAAAAAAAATGAAAAACCTTTCTCCCTATATGCTAATACCCGAAAAAGTGCTCCCTAACTATGTGACCAAGTCCCTTAACATATCTGAACCTCAGTTTCCTAGCATAGAAACAGGATATGGTAGTAGCTTGCATGCGTGACCTCTGTCGTGGAGTTGTGCTAAGGTTCCAATGAATGTAATGTACATGAGATGATTTGAATATTCTAAATTTACACAAAGGGCACATCCTCCAACTCTCTTATTATTGGAAAGGAAAGGCATTTAAAGGGGCCTAGATAAGCAGATACACATGAATGCCCAGGCTTTCTTTCATATGCTCGTTAAAGTCATTTTTAATGCAAGTGCTCCTTTTTTTTTTCTCCTTTAAAACAAAATTAAAAAATGAATGATTCTTCACTTAGAAATACCTGTCCTTGTTTGGCATGGTGCCTCTTTTGACAAATTACTCATTTAAAGCATCTTAGTGACTTGAAAAACTGCTCAGCCTAGAAGGAGGTGGGTGACCTAAAGCAGAACTCGTGATTTTTTTTAATGCATTGATTTAGCTACACTCTAGCAATATAAGACATTACTGGATTTTGCAGCATTTCCTTTGGGCAAACTGTTTAGGGCCTTTATTTCGGCAGGAATAATAGCTAGCATTTATATAGCACTTCTACAAGGGATGGAAACAGTCAGATGCATTAAGTGACTTGCCCAGGGTCACACTGCTAGTTAATGGCCTAGGCCAGATTTGAACTTGGGTCTTCCTTTTTTTTTTTTTGGAGGGCAATTGGGGTTAAGTGACTTGCCCAAGGTCACACGGCTAGTTAAGTGTTACATGTCTGAGGCAGGGAACTTGGGTCTTCCTAACTACAGTTGAGTGCTCTATCCACTGTGCCACCAAGGACTGCATTGTAAATAATTCCATTGGGAAGGATCGTAAATGAAACTACAGGTTTTGGGGTGGATATGTGGCTGCATAGAGTAGAGCACCGACCCTGGAGTCAGAAGGACCTGCCTGAGTTCAAATCCAGCCTCAAACACTTAACACAAAAACTAGCCTTAACCCCAATTGCTCTCTAAAAAGCAAAAAAAAAAAAAAAAAAAAGAAACGACAGGTTTTTGAGTTTCTTAGCAAATGCCAAGTACTCAGAAATATTTGTAGGGTGTGGAATAGCTGGTTGTTTGGTATTAATATTTGGGGGTGACTGAGTTAATATTCTCAAGTGATACTTATCCTGAATTTTGGCCCCCACTGGTGCTTGCTTTTTACGCTTTCTTACAAGTTGTACCTATTTTTCTCTAGCCATCAGAAGCGCGTCTTTGAGGCTGTGAGAAACATGAATCAAGTGGTCAAGCAACGGTCCCTGACTCCATCACCCATGAACATCCCAGGCTCCAACCAGTCCTCAGCCATGAACTCCATCATCTCCAGCTGTGTCAGCACACCAAGGTCCAGCCTCTATGGGGGTGACATCACCAACATCATGATTGACAATAAGACCAACAGCATCATCCTGGAAACGGAGTCAGACATGGGGTCAGTGAGGCTTGGGTTTGGTTTGGGTGCCATTCTGGTCTTTGGAAGGATTTGGGATATGTGTGTAAGCATGTGGACTGCTCAGATATGGGTACCACAGTGACCAAACCTCTTTAGCCAGTCCGTTTATGACACCTTTGCTTGAGGTGGTCCTAGATCTAGAATTAGAGCTACATCTATATAAAGGTAGTAAGCGGCAAAGTCAGGATTTAAATTGAAATCTTGTTGACGTGAGTTCAGCATTTTCCCTGCTGCACCACACACCCTGCATTTTGCATGAAATTAGGAGGAAAGGTAAGAGGAAGCTGGGAGACCAGCTTTTGTCTAGAAAATGGAAGGGTAGGCATGCAGAACTGTTTCCCCCTTTCTTAGTTTGGCTATACGCAAATATTTGCTAGATAGTCCTGTGGGCAAGCGGGGCATGAGCAACTCACTGGGCCAATCATGTTTGTGATGTAAGCATGATTCATATTTGCATGTAGCTCAGTGTATGATAGGGAACTTAGCCCTTCTGGGTAATTTTGTTTTTCCGTGTTAGAATTTACCATAGGTTGCTCATTCCCCTAAAGCCTTTTAGAATCTTTTGCCCTACATACTTTAATAATAAAATATAGTAACTTTAGCTATATTATCTTAGGTGAATTAATATACGTATAATGCTTTGCAAATCTTAAAGGCACCATATGCGTGGCATTGAATAGTAATAACAACACTTCTGTTGTGCTCTGTGGTGTCCAAAGCAGATTCCTTACAACAACTCCAAGATGTAGGTGGTGCAAATTGTTCTTTTTTTATAGATGAGTTACTGCAGCCCAGAAGAGTAAAGGGATTTTCCCAAGGTCACACTCAAAATGAGAGGGGATTCTTGTTTTTGGTATGGCTTGGAACAAGATGGCATCTGATGTTCCTTTCTGATTCTGAAGTTTTATAAAATATTGTCCTTTGGCTTCCTGACAGTGAGATCAGTTCTGGGAGCTTCCGTGGGCCTGCTTGTCTAGTGGGAGTGGGCAATTGTCCTCTAAGATAGGTTTTAACTTGGGCGAACCTTTTTTGGGCCAAATGATCAGTCAAGCCCATTGGTCAACAGTGTTTGTTTTTTTTAATGATGAGTCTCTCTGCCCATTTAATTCAGGAAGAAAGAGGATCTCTAAGCATAGTTCTGTCAATTGACAAGCATTTATAAAGGAATAATTATGTGCCAGGCACTGTGCTACCAGCTAGAGATACATAGCCAAAAGTGAAACAGACCCTGCCCTCAGGGAGCTAACATTCCAGTGGGAGAAATGACAGGTAAATAATTGACTAAATGCAAGATACAAACAGAGTAGATAGATGGAGGCAGTCTCAGAGAAGAAGGCACTAGATAGGGCCTGGGGAACTCTTCTTGCAGAAGCTGAGACTTAACTAAGTTCTTAGAAAATCCATAAGAGCCAGTTAGAACAGTATGGAGGTTTCCTGTCCTTCCGAAAAAGACTTTTCTCCAATTTTACCAAAGGTGGCAGATTTCATAGGTAGGCATATTGTAAAATATTTGCATACATAGCTGAGTAACTTTCTTTGTGTGTTCTTGTATCGTAGGCTTATTTCTTTCAGCCTTTACCTGTTATTCTTGACAAATAGTTTTTTTAAATTATAAGCCCCAAGAGTAGAGTTTCCTAAAAGATACAAGAATTGACTGCCTTTATACATCTCGAAGTTCCTTTCCCAAGACATTCCTTTCTCCCTCATCCTCCCATCTCCATCCCCCTTTATCACCCTCTTTTCTAGGAATGAGGACAAGAATAAAAAACCTGGGACTCCTGGGACTCCTGGCTCCCATGACCTGGAGATAGCCCTTCGGCGACTGTCACTGCGACGGGAGAATTACCTTTCGGAAAGAAGGTTCTTTGAGGAAGAGCAGGAGAGGAAGCTGCGGGAATTGGCAGAGAAGGGCGAGCTTCACAGTGGCTCCCTCACCCCGACTGAAAGCATCATGTCCCTGGGCACCCATTCGAGATTCTCGGAGTTCACTGGATTTTCTGGCATGTCGTTCAGCAGCCGCTCTTACCTGCCAGAGAAACTCCAGATTGTGAAACCCTTAGAAGGTGATAACAAAGGGCAGCGGCCTCTGTCGGTCATACTTGGTGACTCTCTCTGGTCCTTAATCCACCATCGTAAATCAGGAAATCTCTGTAATACATACTCCTTTTACTTTAAAGATAGCCACCCCCGTTGCTGGTTTGAAATCCATTGAGAGTGACTTAACACCATAAACCTCAGCCATTTATTGTTGAAATTTAAAAAGCAAATTCCCTCTCCCTTTCCTCTCCCCCCAAGCCCCCTGAACACCAAGTGTGCTTTTAAGGGCTGAAAAGCAATTCAGTCCAAACTTAATATTTCAATTGAAATTAATTTTGTTAATTATTTTTTCCCTTCAATTCTTTTTTTTTCATGTTTCTGAAATGTTAAAGAAATATGATGAAACTATTTAGGAGTTCATAAATGCATTAGATCATGCTTGGGACTTTGGAAAGAACAGAAAATTTATGTCCAGCTTTGATTCCCTAAATATGGGTTTCAAAACCAACTAATTTAGATCAGACCTTCATTGGCCAAGTGAAAATGGTTTGTTTGCTCAAATGTCCTCTCGTAGGATAAGCACAATGCAGTTTAGTTGGAAATGCAAGCACGTGTGCGTGAATACACACAAACACATTCTCAAAGATAATGGGCTTCTATGGCATAGAGAGTATGGAAATGTTACAATGGAAATATCTCTTTTCCTAAACTCCATTGAATCAGTCTCTCTCAGTGTTTACTAATTCTTGTTTCAGGAGCACTACTGAATTTGTAAAAATTCAACTTTTCTTATTTCTTTTTTGAAATTGGGTCTCCCTATCTCACCCAGGCTGCAAATGCAGGAGCTACTCAAGGTCATGAACCCACTGCCAGTGGGCACAGGAGCCTTGACCCCCTCCATTTCTGCCATGGGCTGGTTTGCCTCTTCTTGGGCAGCTTGGTGACCCCCAATTCCAGAGTCTCACCGTGTTGTTGTAGATGCTCAGCCAGAGTAGCTGAGAACTCCTGAGCAGAATCCACCAGCCTCTGCCTTCTTGGTAGATGGGATTGTGATCATGGGCCATCCTGCCCAGCCTATTTTTCCTTCTTTCAAGATTGTGATATCCCAACCTCCACCTCCCTCTGAAGATTTATGTGTGTTCTTTTATGATCTCTTACTCCACTTTTCCATTGGGAGCTTTTATCTTTGTCATGTAACTTGTCTGCATGTTTATCTCACCAAAGATGTATAGTACTTTCCCAAAGCAATCAACATTTCAGGCCTAAAAAGCAGTTTTAGAAAGTGCCCTCCTGCCCCTCAAATGCTGCATTCAAAGTGCTCTATTGGACAGACTCGGCCTTTTCTCACACTAGAGTCTCCTCTTCTCATTAGAAATTTTTAACTAAAATTTTTTTTTCCTATTAACAAGCATCTATTTTCTCTACCCTTCCATCTGTTGATGAAGAACAAGAAAAAAGAATCCTTGTAACAAATATACAGAATCAAGCAAAATAAGTTCTCTTTTAATATTCCATTAGGTGCCTTCTAGCACTTTGGGAATAGAATGACCCACTTTCATTTAAGTTGTTTGTTACTTGCAAACATTGTGATTGTTTCTGACCTCTAATCAATCTTGTCTTTTTTTTTCCTCCTTTCAATAAAATCTTCCATTTCCATAATCTTTCTATCTGCCTTTCTTTTCCTTTCCTTCTCTCCTGAGATGATTGTGTTATGTTAGCTTTACCATTTCACTTCCCTTTCCTCTTACTTAATTGGGTAGTTCATCCCCTTAGGGTCCCAGAAGGGTATCTCCTTTGGGTATATTGTTTAAACTTAAATATATAACATTTGGGTGCCTTTTTCCTTCTTTGAAATAGGTTAGGTTTTTTTTATACCAGTTACACGGGTTTGCCTTTACCTTGTTTTGCTCAAAGGTCACTTCTAGCTCCTAAATCTATGACCATCTGACCTCCTTTGAGCTCATAATTTAGTCTGGGAATGAGGGTTGAGCAAGAATTCTAAGGTAAATTTAACAAAAAGGTAAGATAAATTACAAGATGAATTTTGCCTAGAAAGCCCTGCCACATACTCTGTGCCCAATTGAAACAGAATTCACTGGTATCCTAGAATCAAGTATTACCATTTTAGTTTAGTCTGTGGATAATTCTTATATTACAAACTCCTGATCATCTGACTAAATAGCTTGGCAGTTTTATCGGGTCTGTCTAGGCTTTCTATCTTTCTTTACTTTTTTATATATGAAAAGTTTAATTTGAAAAATCACCATGATTGTCCTAGGAATGTCCTAGGAAGCCCTGTCAGCATAGTGATATCCTGAGTTTTAGACCATTAGTACCAGACCTGCTGTTTGTGGCTAGTTCTGATATCATCAGTCTTTAGTTTCTCCCCCTCCCCCCCTTTCCTTTATGCTCCTGCTCTAGGAGAAACTATGGTTTAGGGGGCTGGGAGAGTTTGGGTTAGGGACATATTAAATAATCTATTATCATTCTCATCCATGCCTTTCTCGTCCGTATGTTTAATTTTATTTAATTTTCTCTTTATCACTTTAAGCTGGACTAGCTGGACTGAATTTCTAAAGTTTCATGTTGGAGAGTCACCATAGAGAGATAGCAAGTTTTTGTTGTGTTGATTAGTCATGGCCGACTCTTGAAACGCTGTTTGTGGTTTTCTTGGCAAAGATACTGGAGTGGTTTGCCATTTCCTTCTCCAGCTCAGTTTACAGATGAGGAAACAAAGGCAAACATGGGTAAGTGACTTGCCCAGGATCACATAGCTAGTACATATCAGAGGCCGGATTTGAACTCAGGAAGATGAATGAGTCTTCCTCTCCAAGCCAGGACCTGCTCTATCCATGGCACCACCTAGCTTCCCTCTCCTATATTTATCTTTCCCTGATATCTTGACTAGATGAAGAATAAAACATTCAGTCTTAAAGCATTCACGTATTAAGGAGAAAAGTATTGTTTTCTGCATTTAACTCTTCTAAAGACTTAAAACCCAAATGAAATTTCCAAAGGAAGGAGTTTAAGCTATAATTAGCAACAGGGCACATACCTTCAAGCTATATATTGTAGAACAGATGCATTTCTATGTTTGGAATGTATGCCTTTGGCTTAAATTCATTTTACAAAACATGATTTTCCTCTGCTAAGATAGCAGCTGTAATATTATCTGGAACAGGTCAGTGTGGATGGAGGATAAACAAAGTCAGGGACTATTGACAAAGATGTTAATTTTTCTTCCTCATTCATACCTTTACCTTCAACCTAGTTGTTAGTAGGAAGGGAAAGGAGAAGCTTCCTCTTTTTCCTCTTTCCTTGTTTGTCTAGCCTAGATATATTAGACTTGTGTTCTTAAATTGAGTGGGACGTGAGCAAGGCACACAGGTTGCTGCTTTTTTTATTTGTAAAAATTTAGTATTAAGTACCCTTATCGAAAGACTTTTGCCCTCAGAAGTGTCAGCCTAAGGGGTATGTGTGTGTTTATGTGTCTGTATGTGTATATGTGAGAGAGAGAGAAGATAGGGACAGAAGAGAAATTCCTACAGATTCAAAACAGATATAGTCCAAGAGGTTAGTAAAGATTCAAAAATGGTGGCAGAGCAGGATGTTGCCTTCTGGCAGAGAAACCAGAATTGTCTGCTGTCCTAAGTGTTGTGGATTCTTTTTAGGTAGCTGTTAGTATCGACCTGAATTTTTACTCCTAAGAGGTGATTCTTAATTTGAATAATAGCCCATGGTAGTGTGTAGCTAAGATGTTTAAAGTGGATCTTAATATTTTTTAATTTAGGGCAAATAAAAAGTGACTTTGTATAAAATAGGAAAGCCTTCCTGGGACTTTATTGTTCTCATTCCTATGACTGGTGGGTGTGTGGCCTCTATGTTCTCCCTAGAGTAAACAATGAAGGCTTATGTGGCATTCCATTGGAAGGTCAAGGGACACAGCATGTAAAAAATGTCTGAAACTTTTGTTGGAAACTGGATTTAGATTCTTATTAAATTCCTTTTGTTAAACATCTTCAAGTGGGCTCACATGCTTTAATGCCTTGAAATTATAGACTATCTTTAAAAATTTTAAGTACTTTATGTAGCCTAGTTTTTAATTTAGAACCTTCCAGTGAGGTAAAGAGAAGGTTATTGCACCCACTATATAGATGGGCAAATTCAGACATGGGGGCTTGTCAAGATTCCACAATGAGTTAGTTTCAGGCCTAGGCCTCCTCTCTTAGCTGAAAGCTCTGTCTATTAGATTGTCTTTTCCCTCACCTTTCTCTAAGGCCCCAAGTGCCTTTCACAAGAATTGGGGAAGTCCAGACCCAGCCCTGTGACCTGACCCCATGTTTCTTTTCTGGACTCTGATTCAAATGGTTTTTTTGCTTGTTATCTCAGCCTTGGCTCAGTTTTTTTTTTTCAGTGGGTAGTAATTTCTCTGACTCTCCCAAACTCTAGAAAATTCTTTTAAACATTATATCTCTCCAGCTTTTAAATGGGTGGTTTTTTCAAGATTTAATTTTTAAGTATGGTCTGGATTTAATCCTTGTGGGGAACTCCCTGTAAGGAAATTCCCTTTACCAATGAAGGTTGGCATCTGCTTTGCAGCTTATTTTAGAGAGTTACTCAGAGCATAGAGAAGCTGATGGTTTGCCCAATGTCAGATGTGTATACATCAGAAAGAGAACGACCCCCGAAATCCTAAATCCAAGGCCAATATCATACTCAGTATTCACTCTCCCATAATCTAAAATAATTGAGAAGTTGCATAAAGTGACTTCTGGTAATAGTTTGAATGCCGTGCCAACACAAGATCCTGAGCCAGGTGACTTTAGGTGGACCTGAAAAGTTTATGTATAAATAAACTTTGTTGCCAGGATTAGGAAGTCTGGCCTGATGGCAAGAATTCAGTGGAACCCACTATCATGCAAGGGAGGTGACCCACAGAAAAGATTTGGCTTGATCCTATCAGTTTACACTAGGGAATGAGATTGTGCCTGGCAAAGTATTGCCTCTGAGAGGTCATTCCAGGAGGCTCTCCTAAAATAGGGCCAAGCAACCTATAATAACATGGGTGTTGCTGAGTGACATTCCAGAGGGTTAGTTGATAAGGCCTTATTGTTTCTTACCCTTGGCAGCTTTTCTCTATACTTTTCCCCTTTGTTCCTTCCTTTTCACCCCACTCTGTCCTTTCTCCCATCGCCTTATCTTTTTTTTTTCTTCTTTCTTCTCCTCCTTTCTTTGTAGACAAGGTTCTGTCATTGGCAGCCTTGCTAATAACCCGCACATCTTAAGAGCCTGTTGCCTCCTGGCCTGTGACCTTGACAGCAGAGTGACTTGTTAGGAGTTCACTAGCAACTCAAGAGGGACCAGTCTTTTCCTATCTCATGATTAGTAATTACAGAGTGAAATTATTTGGGAGGCATTCCCTCAGGAGAGACAAACCAAAATGTTTCTTTTTTTGGTCTGGGCCATTCACTAATTTAGGAACTGTTCCCTTAAAATATGACAAATAAAAGAACATAGTTTGAAAATGGAAAATCCACTTGAATACTAGATTTCTCTCCCCAGCTTCTAAATAGGTTATTTTTCAATTTTAATTCCTATAAATGGTTTGATGCAGACCTTTGATTTAATCTGTGTGGGGTCATCCCAGTAAGGAAAGTCCCTTTACTAAAGCCTTTACTAAGCCATCTTTTTTATAATTTAAAATATTAGAGAGTTTTCCATAACAGAGAAAAGAAGTGGTTTGCTTAGTGTCAAATCACCTGATTATGTTAGAAACAGAACTTAGACTCTTCCCAAATTTCCTTTGTTAAGCAGTTTCACATGGGCTGATATGCTTTAATACCTACAAATTATATTCCTAAACCAAGGTCAATGTGATATCCACTGTGATATCTACTGCCTTGTCTTAGTATCAGGCATAAAATTCATTCTATCAGAAAACTGTATTTAAAGGTGACCTGTCCCAATTCTGCATTTCTCTTTGGGTAGGAGATACATGTGACATGAATGTAGTGATTAGCAGGTGTTTGTTCACCCTTGGGTTACATGACTTAGCCCAGCTAGGCCCTAGCCTTTGTATTCCACAAGAGTGTTTAGGAGGTGAGATTAATCAATGACACTAAAGTACAGCCTACTGTTTGGTGTTTGTGTGTGTATGTGTAGTGTACGTGTGTGTACACGTGTATGTACATGAGAGAAGGTGGGGGTGGGGAGGTGTTACTCCCTTCTTTACTTAGACCATAAATGACTAATGAATACTGGCTGGTTGGGTTTATCGCTAGGTTCTGATGTTATTACAAACCATATCTAATGTTATCTGACTCCAGCGATTCATGTGTCACCTAATAAATCATCCCATCTCATTGCTGCCTTGTGCAGAATTATCCCCTTTGAATCTATTACAACTCTTTTACCCACTCCCCCTCTTCCATCCTCTTGCCATCCCTAAAATATCAGTCACCCAAAGATGGAGTTGACAGGTATAGTAGGATATGCTTAGCTAATAAATCCTTGCTTTTAGTCTGTTATATGGTCCTTTAATGATTATTTACGTGTATATAAAATATGCCATATATATGTATATATGAAACATGTACACATGTATGTGTATGTGTTTTTATGTATACATATATATGTCCATATATATTATATATCCATAGGTATGTAGATATATAATCTGATTTTTCTCATTGTTTTCAAACTACCCTTGACTTGAATGACCACCGTTCTTTCATTCCCAATCTACTTGCTTCTGTACTTAGCAATAAGTCGTGTTTGCTTGAAATTTTCACAGTCAACTCTCTTTATGGATTCTTTTTTGCTTTGTTTTTTTTTTATTTTCTCCTTTCTTCTGTTGCTCAAAATAGTTGGCACTGGATTTTTCATGCTTAGAGGAAAAGAAAAGAAAACCCTTGCTACCAGAAGGGTTGACCTACTATTGTGTTTATAATCTGTTTATTTTAAAAAAGAAAATTCCCTAAGATTACAATACTGTGTGATCATGCTACCCTTTTTGTGCCTAGGAAAAAAGTCTAATAACCCCTACCCATTTGTTTTTGACTGGAACACTAGTTTCATTTTTCAGAACAAATTACATTTGATTCCCAAAGTTTATGCTGCATCCAAGAATGGTATTAAGAACACCATTGCCAGTTAGGAAATGATAGATAGTACAACCACACCTGCTCAAAAACTCAAAAGCATGTACATGTGGTTCATTGGATCCATCTGGTTTTTCACTAAATGAGTTAGGGGCTGGGAAAAAAAGAATTTGGCAATCCTTACTAACTTTTTTTTCTCCTTCCCTTTCTTCTCCCCTCCATCTTTCTCTTCTTTTTCTCCTCCTTTTGATGCTCTCCCTTTGAAGGTTCTGCTACACTTCACCACTGGCAACAGTTGGCCCAGCCTCACCTTGGGGGCATCCTGGACCCCCGGCCTGGTGTTGTCACCAAGGGCTTCCGGACCCTGGACGTTGACCTGGATGAAGTGTACTGCCTTAACGATTTTGAAGAAGATGAGACAGGTGACATTTCTTACAAGGGCCTTGCTACCTCCATGCCAGTTCAGCACTCAGAGACCTCAGGTGAGAGGTCACAAGTACAAAAGACTCTTTCAGACCACAAGAATTACCCGAGCCGGTCTCAGGCATTCACAGAGGAGATTCAGGAGCCGACGGCGGCCGATGATGATGATGATGAGGGGTCTGGTGAGGGAACCACACTGAGTCCTGTAAACCCAACACCTTTACAGGATGCTGAATACTGGGCCATTCTCACATCTTTCCAGGGTGCCATCCATAGTGATGCTTTCTGTGTAGCTTCAGCACGTCTGTTTGGGTGATGACTAAAAAGCACTCCCATTTTTTTTTTTTTTGAGTTGTTCTTAAAATCAAACTCAGAAATGTCCTGTCTCTTAACAGCTAGATATCTGTGGAGCTTTGGAGGTGCATGGTCTAACAGCTGCCTTTAGAGGGACAAGGAAAGGCTGCTAAATAGAAGTGCCCACTGTGGGCCCAGGGGTCCCCAAGACTGCGCTGCCTCATTGTTGCTCACCTTGGATCAGGAAAGGGCTTCTGTTGGCCCATGGTGAAGTCTCATACTTGTTATCAGAGTAAGGGGAGGCAAGGTTGGGAATTTAGAAACTGAGTAGCAGACATATGCAGTTGTAGACTGTACAGAAGCAATTTCCAAATAAGAAAACTCGCATTACAAATGAACTCTGCATTTGATGGATTTTTTTTTTTGAGGGAAAATAATGGTTCACACCATTTTCTCTCCTCCCGGGATCACAGATTTCTAACTTTCTAGCTTCATCTTTCTATGTAAATGTTGGATTTTTGAAGGAAGGCTACATGATATAATGAACAGAGAACCGGCTTCAGAGTCAGAAAGACCTGGTTCCACTCCTACCTCACCTTGTGTGACACTTGACAAATTACTTAAACTATATGTGCCTCAGTTTACTCACGTACAAAATAAGGGGATTGGATTTCACTGACCTTTCTGTCATTCTATCCCTGACGTATAATGGTTATGGCCAAATCCCCTAATCCCTCAATGCCCCAGGTAGTCAAGATTTCTAAATTGTACAGCATTTGCTAACACGCATTGGTGAAATGGAGTTCCCCATACAAGTGAAATCATGGGTTCAGAGCAAAACATAACAAAGGGAATTGCCAGAGAGAGTCTCACTATAGGAAAAAGTCCATTGTAAGTCATGACTGCAAGGAAGTGAGACTATCGCTCAAATAAACTGGTGCTGGGTCCTAAGGCATTCAAGCCATTTGTTTAGTGTTAGGCTTGGCTCAGTCTTTCAGTATAATACTCCCAGCCTAATCTAGCATCAACCCTCATGAGCCCAGACCCAGAGAGTAGAAACCAAAGCCTGCAATATGCCTTCAATGGTGTTATAGTCTCTGTTTCTATATATTAGATCTTGAAAAATACATGTGCATGTGTCCCCCTTACCCCCAAATGTGAACCAACCTCATCCCCATTCCCATCTACTATGCAGAAGCCGCACTGTCAGCCCCCCAAGCCCCATGTTCTAGAAGGAATTTCCTTGTTTCCTTCCATAGTCCTCTTTCCAGAGCCCAAAGGGATCCCATTCTCATTTGGCGTTAGGAGGGCTGACTCACCAGAATGAAGAACTCTGCCTGGTGAACACCCCTAGGGTAATATGTTTCAGCCAGGCTGTTGACATATGATCAGAAGTTTGAAGGATCGTTTTATTTCTGTTCTAGGCAGTCAGACCTTGTTCCCAGCCTCTGGGATCATGGATCCACAGTGTTAACATTATGGTGCTTTGCTTTAAAACTACTCAGTGCTTGGCTTTCCCCTTCTGGGAAGGAAGTAAAATTCCCATGAAATGAAAGAAGTCAAGAAAAAAAATTGCCTACTTTGGAATTATCATAATGGCTTGAGTAGCAGAGTCTAATGATAAAAGGGAAATTATAGGACCATATATCTAAAAGGGAACCCATGGGTCACTTAATTCAGTCCTTATTTTACAGATGAAGAAATTGAGGCTCAGGGAAATTAAGCTAATTTGCCCAAGGTCACAAAGGTGGTATCAGAGGAAGGATTTGAACCCAGATCCTCTGACTAAAGAGCCAATGTTCTTTCTACTGTTATTATTTTTATTAGCAAAGGTAACTAACAAAACATCACTCAAAATCCATGGCAGGAAATCATGCTGAAATGGTCCCCAGAGGGGTTCTTCCTTTCCTAACCTCCATTCCAGTGTTCTCATAGAACCATTTCTTGGCTCTGTATTTAGGACAGACTATATATACTATTATTCAGTTGACTTTAGGACAAGAATTATGGTAGAAATGCTTATATGTTTGGAAACTTTTTTTTAAGCAACCATGATGGTACTGAGAATTTATCTCACTTGTAGACTTTCCTGACATCTTTAAGGGATGAGATGCCTGTATGACTTATGGAATGAAAGTTTTTGGCTCTCATTACTTAGTTTGAGAAGCTGAAATTTTTCTAGCTTCTCTCTCTCAGCATTATCCACTGGACAAGACAGCTCTCTTAGCAGTCACCTGTACTTTCTTCTTCTCTACCCCACATTCCATTATCTCTGATGGCTTTAATGAAATACTATCTGTCTTTGCGAATGCTGTCGTGTGAATGAATCACAAAACGATCTAGCAGAATCTAAGTAAGCAAAGTCAGCATGTAATTGAGGAGCTAGGAGAAGGTGTAGCACTAATGAATCAAATTTCAGAAGGACTTTCCCTGGGGTAAAGAAAGTAGAGCTTGTCTTCCTACCATTAACAAACATCACACCATTTAATCCCCTCTTCCAAACTTAAAGCAACATAATATATACAATTTTATCTTTCATCTGGGACTGTGGTTAGAAACCTATTGTTAAAATTTGGCTGAGGGATCAAGGCAGAGAACTAGGAACAAGAAGGAATTAATCCTCTCTGGAGATCAAACATCAGCCATCACATCAAAGGTAATTCAAGGAAGGGCCAGTCAAGTTAGTTGTCCCAAGAGTGCCAATGGTGGATTTCCCCTTGGGATACTTCCTGGATCAGGCCCATCTTTTAAAAGACTTGCTAGGCATGACTTACCTAACTTTCTTCTTGTAGTAATGGGACTTTCATAAGTCTTGGAATATTAGAAGAGGTTCTTTAAAAAAAAAATCATTATTTGAATCTTCAACAATATTCATGGGTTAGTGAGTTGTAGCTACGGTCTGCTAAGACAACTTGAGGAGGGTCTGGCTCTGGATCCTTATTGGGCCCCCGTGGGGGGATTTTATTGTTACCCTTCCTCTTTACTCCAGAGGCCAGAGGCCCCCAGGAGCTGAACTCAGTCCTCACTAGTGACTGTTTTTTTTTATGTCGTGCCAAAAGACACTAATAGGCTCTGCTTGGGAGATTCCATGAGATGAAGATGACGCAAGTCTTCCCTAGCAACTATGTGTTGTAAGAATGTCTCAAACAGGTTTCCGGAGCCTATGGACTCCAATGGAGTAAAAGTTTTGAACACTTTTTTAGGGTTTATTATTTTTATCTGTGTTCTCTTAAATATCGCTGCATTTTAAAATATTCTGCTCTTTGAAGGAAGAGTCTGTGTCCTGTGTTTTGATGAATGTGTATTAAAAAAGAAATTTTTAATCTTTAGGATAAAGTTTTATTTTGTTTCTGTGGGGTGTTTTATGTTTTAATGGTTCTAATGGAGAGTCCAGTTTTCTTTTATAAGATGGAGTTGAATGTGTTGGCTTCAGAGGGCCCTTTTCTCTTTAAATCCATGATCCTATGAAAAATAATTACAACATACTATTAATTTTTGCTGTGCCCACTAGGATATAGTCAACAAACATTCCTTATAAGCACCTACTATGTACCAGGCCTGTTCTAGGGATACAAATATGAAAAAAATATAGTCTTTGCCACAAGGAACTTACGGTCTAAGGAGAGAAGACCACACCATAAAAAAGGAAGTGAGGGGAAGATACTCAATGCAGGGGCATGAGGGGGAAGGGGGGAGTCAGTCAGAAATCCCCAAGCAGTGCAGCCAGGTTAGAAATAGGCTCTCTCCTTAAATAGTGGGCTGGAGTTCCTGGCCCCACCCTCCAGTCCAAGAGGCTGAGAGTTGTGATGAGGTGGAGTCCAAAGACTGAGGAGATCTTGAATGAAGGTGAAATGTGATGAATTTCTTGGGGTCTTGATGGCGGAAGTCAGCTAGAGAAGCCTGAGACAGTAGTAGTAGTTGTGCAGCAGGTGAGAAATGAATTATATCTACACATATGGCTCGTCTATATCTCAGCAAAGAGACTACATTGGAAGGATCATGGCTACGGAATGGAGAACTGAAAAGCCACTCTTAGGACATTACCCATTATTATTTATGATGGCTTCTTAAAGTAGAAAAGAGCTAGAGGTTGGTCATAGTTTTATAGGTTTAGACCTGTAAGGGAGCTTACGGGCCATCAAGTCCAACCTCTTTTTTTTTTTTTTTTTTACAGAGGAGGAAATTGAGTCCAAGAGAGGCTAAGTAACATAGTCAAAGTAAGAGAAATCGGAAGAGGAGCATGTATTTTAATCCTCAGATACTTGGGGTTGGGGGGAAGATCACAAAATTCTCTGGTATTAAAGTAAATCATATAACTTTTTTTTTCCTGCTAGTAATCTCAATCTGTCTTCCTGGTAAACCATTTTTGCTTCATTTGTCAGTTGTTTTGGAGAAACTTTGGAGGGGAGGGAGAAGTGGACACCCACTGATGGAAAAGCCAGAAAGGAAATGAAAAGTTCCTCAGCTCTCCTATTTAGGTTGGGAATTGATACTATTTACCCACAATAAATAATTTATACAATAAATAGTAATTTAGACCACATACTGAAACTGACTCAGTTACCCTCTGATTCCATAATAGGATGCTCAGTTACAGGAAAGGCTTGAGGATTTGCAAGAAACTCCATCATCATATACATGAGTCAGAGAGAGACTAGGACAGCTACACACCTCAGTCATTATTTGTTAGGCTATTGGTATGGATAGGTCCTCTGCCGATCAGGACCCTCCATGCTTTCTTGTCTCTATGTTTCACTGGAGCTGCCTTACCTACTTTATAAGGTAATCCAGGATATAGGAGTCTCCGTTAATGCCTACAGGTCTAGAGTTAACTTATCATTTCCATGAAGGATTGAAAAGAAAGGAAATAGGATGTTTTGACCTAGAGTTATCCCAGGGTTCTGTAATCTAGGCTTGTTTATCCAGCAGGTCACACATAGATGAGGGTTCCAATCATATACCACTCCATCCTTATAATGTTCTAACATGATGAGGTTCTTGAAGGCCAAGAGGAACAGATCAATGAGGATAGCCAATGAGCTTCCAATCTTTGATGAAGTCATGGGCATATTTCTGAATAATGACATAAAATAATGTGAGAATTTACTAGTGGAATTAGTCCATGGGCAGGATCCTACTCTGGGTAGATGGGGTCGTTTAGAGTAAGGACGGTGTGGATGAAGGTCTGCTTTTGTAGTTAGAGAACCGAGTTTCAGATCTTGACTCTACTTAGCTCATCTGTAAAATGAGTGGTTGTATTAGGTCATTTCTGAAGTTCCTTCCAGCTCTCAAGTTACAGTCCTGTCATTGGTTATGATCCTACATTAATTCAATCAATCAATCAAACAGTGAACACTTATTAAGTACCTATTATAAGCTACCAGATGAGATGCTAAATGGGGTATACAAAAAAAAAAAAAAGGTAAAAGACAGTCCCTGCCTTCAAGGAGCTTATAATCTAATTGATTTGATGTAGCCATTCAAACCTATTTCTTATCAAGGGGGTACTAAGCATCATGGTAAGGAAAAGAGGCACCTTGCACTCTCTTGAGCCATTTATATTATAAATAGTGAAACAAAACAGGCATAAAATAATCTGTATCAGCCACAGGAAAAAAGACAGGAATTGTTTAGCATGACTTAAATTTTGTAGCCTCAACCAATTAAATAGTTCAGTGGTAACCATGCTTAAAACAAAGTGGAAGGTTATTCTGATTCTGCTTATGCAGACTTAAACCAGGATAGACTCTGGTCAGATACCTGGCAGTGAGTCAGTCAACAAACATTAAGTGTGAATGTTTAAATGCTAGGCACTGGGATACGAAGAAAGGCAAATAGAATTCCGGACCTCAAGGAGCTTGCAGTCTAATGGTGGAGAAGGCATGCAGACAGCTGTACAGATGAGCTCTGCTGGTGTCCAAAAGTGTTTGTGCAGTTTTAAGCTCTTAAAGCTCTTGAAACCGTTAAAGTTTAAAACTGCAGGAAGACTTTTGTGACAACTTGTGTACATTGCAAATGGAAGGTATTCTCAGGGAAGATACCAGAAGGGAGCCTGTTAAAGTTGTATCTTAGCGTGGTTTATTTTAATGCCCAACAAAGTGATACCTGATATGATTTTATGTCCAACCCACAAAAAATACAGGCCAGTTTCAGACCCAGTTATCACCCCCAAAACTTGATTTCATGAGAATGACATCTTTGATATTTCCCAAAATCCACTAAACAAACAACTTTGATGGGTGCAGAGCTTAACAGTATGGGGTCACCCCTTCCCAGGTTCTTGTCAAAGATAGGGTACTTGGAATAGTTACCATAGGTGCAGAGTCAGGGAGGGCACTCCACCACTTCAAAAGCTCCTTCCTTCCATCTGGAGACCCTTGATTTGCAGGGAATAGGAAACAAGACAAGTGACCATAATCCCAAGCATTTGCAAAGCCCAGGCTTGCTGGCCGAAGTAATAGACCAGTGACTTTTTTTTTTTTAAGCAATTGGGGTTAAGTAACTTGCTCGACTTTACATGGCCAGGTGTTTCTGGGTGGGTGCTAAGTATCTGAGCCCAGATTCGATCCCAGGTCATCCTGATTCTGGGGCTGGCTCTCTTACTCACTGCACCACCTGGCCACCCCCAGACCAGAGACTTTCAAACAGTGTACTATGACCAACTTCACAACCATAGACCTCTCCATGGCATGTGCTGGTCTCCAATTGTTGATTGCATTGTATTCATTTCCCAGAATGGAAGAGATTAACCATTAGTAATCCTTGCTGTGTTCACACTGTACTAGAAAACACCCTGTTGATTATAATCTATGGCAACTATTCCAGGTACCATGTCTTTGACAAGAACCTGGGAAGGGGTGACCTCATACTGTTAAATTCTGCACCCTTCAAAGTTGCTTTTTGGATTTTGGGAAATACCAAAGATGTCATTCTCATGAAATCAAGTTTTGGGGATGATAACTGGGTCTGAAACCAGCTTGTATTTTTTATGTGTTGGTCTACAGAACAGTACATAAAATTGTATCAGGTATTATTTTTATTGGGCATTAAAATAATATAGGCTAGCTATGCAAGACCCAAGCAAAGGCCTTTGTTCAATGAATCCAAGTCAACTCAAACAGACCCTCCTTACCCAGTACTCCTTATTCTAAAGGCAAGATTACCAGGGCAGCTTGGGGAGCCTTTGGGAGCTGGGCAGCTGACACTCTGTGCTTGTATTGCAGGAGTTCTAGAAGAACATTGTAGATTTGGGAACCGGTGTATCAGAGCCCCTCACCATACTGAAAGGAGTCCAAACATTCAGAGTTTTTGAAAAGCATTCAGACCTGATAAAAGAGCCACATTTCAGAAACTACTTAATGCCAAAGAGGAAATTAACTGTCATGCCAGAACTAGAGTTTCAGCTATGGGCCTGAACAAGAGTGAGCAGAGACTCTTAGCAGAAACAAAGTTGCTAGAGATGTTTTCCTCCTTGCCCTATTATTGAACTTGATCTTCAATGAGCAGATTTGGCCAGGGTTCCATAGTGAGATGAGGAAAAGAAAAAAGTATATAGGATTGTTCTGCTCTCCATTATTTTGAGTATATTTATTTATCGATTTGGGGACAGCTGGGTGGCACAGAAAAAATCATTTTCCTGAGCTCAAATCTGGCCTTAGATATGCACACTAGCTGTGTGACCCTGGGCAAGTCACTTAAGCCTGTTTGCCTCAGTTCCTTATCTGTAAAATGAGCCGGAGAAGGAAATGCCAAACCACTCCAGTATCTTTACCAAGAAAACCCCAAATGGGTTCATGAATTGGATAGGACAACAAATTTATTGACTTATTTTATTATTATTTTTTAAAGCAATCGGGGTTAAGTAACTTGCTCAAGGTTACACGGCCAGGTGTTTCTGGGTGGGTGCTAAGTGTCTGAGCCTGGGATTCGATCCCCAGGTCATCCCAATACTGGAGCCAGTGCTCTTGCTCACTGTGCCACCTGGCCGCCCCTGACTTATTTTTTAATAAGAGGCTAGATGACCTGGTAGATAGAATGTTGGCTTTGGAGCCAGGAAAATATGATTTCAAATCCAACACATACTGGTTTGTGACCCTGGGCAAATTAATCTCTCAGGACTTTAGGCAACTATCTAAGGCCATAAATGTCAGGGAAGGTGCTAGTATGCATTGATAAAGGGACTTTTCTCCTGTGGGAATTCTGTATACCAATGAAATCACAGGTCCAAGCTCTAACTTATTATTGAAAAAAATTTAAAAAGAAAAAATGGAGACTCATTTCTAGCAGCTGCTAGGTAGAGAACATTCCCAATAGATTTTAATTGGGCCATGTTCTGAGCTAAGGAGACCTGGCCTGTTAAGAGTTTTTAGTTAGACTTCTTGAAAATGGCAGGTCAAATTGTTCAGCAAATGAAATAAAGATCAATGTCCATTTGGGATGTATTTAGACTTATTTTTTCCACAAAGAAAAATGGGCTTTTATATACCTGTCATTTGGTTTTTTTAGATAGTAACATTTTAATGAATTTGGTGCAGTTAGCAAGCCCTGGCTGACTATGCTGATGAGACCATATGCATTAACCAGCTCCCCTCGTGGCAATGACTGGAATTGCAGCCTGAGTGTGCCTTTACCAGGCTTGCCTTAACCACCCCCCTGCATCAGCCTCACTCCTGGTGTTCCACATAGCAAAAGAGTTCACAATTCTATAAAAGGTGCAAGATAGAGAGGAGGAAGAGGGTCATTAAGTTTGTAGCATTTGCTGTGGGTGCAGAACTTCACAGTATGGGGTCAGCCCTTATTGGGATTTTTTTCCATCTGTGTAAAATTGTGCCCTAGTTCAAGTGTGGGGAAATATCTCCATGGATCCCGTGCCTCATCTTCCTTTTAAAAAATGTGAATTAGCAATATTCATATCCCAAGAGTCATTCAGGGATTTTTTTGTGAAGTTCTCTGAAATCTTAAGAAATAATAGTAATCTTGCGAATAAAATAATGATCTAGTCTGTGTGTTTTGTATGGCTAACTTCTCAACCTCACTCCCATTCCTTCACCTCACTTTATTTTCAGTCTATTTTAAAAGTTTTGTTAATTAGTCCCTGAAAAATTCTCAGCTTATCTTTCTTTATGGGAAGATGAATGAACTCAAGCCTGTTGGTAACAATTTATGCTATTTCCAAGGCTACTTTAAAGGAAAAAGGTGAAATCATGGAAACAGAAGGGTCAGAGGACTCGGTCTTATGATGCAGGTGTTTCAGCTTGAGTACAGCAGTAACATTGACCTTCCTCATGAAACTGGATCCTCCTCAGTGCCTGAGACACCCTGGTAGAATCTTTTCTAACTCAGGAGATAGTTCTTATCAGTCATCTTTGGCATTTTCCACTTAGGGGGTTGACTGAGACTGCTAGGGACAGTAGTAGGTAGCTTGGGCAGCTTGGGAAGGAAGAAGGGAGCTTCGGGTAGGCCAAGGCTGAATCCCCATTGCCAAACCCTGACTTGTTGCAGGTGGTTGAGATAGATCTGTGACCCAGCTGGGTCCTTCTGGGAGCAGAGACAGCTTGCCTGTGGTGGGGTTCCTATGTCATCAGTGGATTTGGAATTGAGTATCATGGCCCACTGGGACTTTGTGTCTCAGTGATTGAAAAATATTGCCTGTAGTTGTATTGCACCAGTTAAAGAAATATTTGAGGGGCCCTCTGGAGGGCCTTCAGAAGAGTTTATCACCAGACAAGGACTTTGGTCCTGGAGAAAATAGAGACGTCTTTTTGTTGTGTCCTAATAATCTTAGATTAGTCTATGTAGAACTACTGGGATGTGAAATTGGGCAAACCACATATACAATTAAATCACTTATAATTTACCAAAGGGCACAAGTTTGATGGGGAAATGAATCAAGAAACCAGTCAGAGCTGGAAGGGACCTTGAAGACTATTTATCATAATTAAAAGACCGTATGTGACAATAAGGAAATAGAAAGAAAGGAAGAAAAAAATATTAGGAGAAAGAGAGAGAGGCAGTGCAAGAGAGTTGGAGCTGGTTTTAGGAAGGCCTAGGTTTAAGTTCCCCTTCTGACATAGGAAGTCTGTGACTCAACAAATCAACCTCTTAGTGCCTCAGGCAACTAACTCTTAAACTGCTATAAAGGACAGAGTAATTGCCATTCTGCATTAAAAGAGGGTGTTTCCTCCTTGTTTGGATTTCCCTGATCTGCAGATTTGAACCCCTGCCCTTCAAATCCCAAAACTTAATAAAAGTAATATAATTTATGGATCCAGTATTAGGCTGCAACTTAAAAACAAACAAAACCCCAGGTTTGAACAATTCCTCTAATAATGATGAGCTCTGTGACACACTGGGCAAGTCACTTCAACTCTATATGCTTCATGCCAGTCTTTGTAGCTGATAAAGGGGTTGTGATCAGCACTTGTTGGAGGGAATTTCCATGCCAGGATCTTTACTACTAGCTATTGTTGGATCCAGAATCACACACAAGTGAAAACTGAGCGGGGGGGGGGAGGGGGGGGGGGGAGGTAGAAAGGAAGAATCAATTTGCTTTCACAAAACTTGAGTGAAATTTCTTGAATAAAATACTCAGTAAAAGCACCTACAGCCCTTTCAAACCAGACTACTTACCATCTCTGATGCACCTTGAAGTTGGCTTCCTAGTTGGGTTGAAAAAGAGAACATTTTAAGCAATTTTAGCCTTTATTTCTTTGGCCCAAAGGTCTGTAATCTCTGTGGCAAATAAATTCCTGATAATTACATTTAGGATCCCTTATCCCTATTTTACAAAGAAATTGCCTTTTTGCAATTGGTGAAGATGGGATTCAGGGAATGGAACGTGAATCTTGGAAATCGTGTTCAAGAGTCTGGCCTCCCTGAAAAAGCAAGGCAGACGTTAGGTAGATACTCTTGATTGGAAGTTGCAACAGCTCTCAACTTTAGGTGTGACATAGCTTTTGCTTTTTGGCAAACATAAGGTGCTTCCTAAGTGTCCAGTGATATGAGATCACTTGCTCTCTTTGTTGTTCAAGGAAGGAAAGTCCTTCAGCAACATGGCAGCCTCTATTGACTGATGGAGGAAGACCGGGTCCAAGCTTTCCTAGTGGTATTTGGGATGGGCTTGAATCTCTTGGCTTTGACTCAGTTTCTTTCCCTTCTAACTTTTCTCTGTGGCTTTGGGAGACCAATGACCTCTATACTTTTAGCAGCCTTTTCCCTGTCCCCAAGACCCATTATTCAGTGATGGGTTTTGCTTCTGCTAATGCAGCTATGTCTTTCAAATGCCCACTTCAAAAGAGATGTTGCAATTCAATTCTAATCCAAAAAGGGTGGAGGATGGAAAGTGACATGGTGCCCCTGTATCCCCCTTGCCCCATCTTTGGCTATTTGGGTCACATGTTTCAGAAGGTGTATGCCCTTGATTTTAAATCCAGCATTGCTTCATTCAATCGTGTGTGTCATCTAGCAAAGAACCGTTGTGTCTTGATAATCTCTAATAACTGTATTTTCTTTTCTCCCTTCCAAATAACCTCATGTCTGTTATTTGGGATCCTTTCCTCAGCTTTTCTGTGGCTTTTCTTTTTAGGCCTTATCACAATAAGAGAGTCGTGATTGCTAGGCTACCCTTCCCTTCATAGCTTTTCCCATTTGTGTATGTATGTGTGTGTATTTGTAGTAGTTTCTAAGTTAGCCAAGTCCATTGTACATTACATTTATTGGTTGAGAAATAAGATGTGACGGAGGTTCTTTGTTGGACCTGATTTCTCCCCGACTCCCCACTTTGATGCCATTTGTGGCATGACTTATCATGGCATAGAGACAAGAACTCTGGATTTGGAAACAAAGGTCATGGGTTCAAGTCCCTCCTCTGCCACTTACTGTTTGTGTGACATTGGGCAAGTCACTTATGCTCTGGGCCTCAGTTTCCTCATCTATAAAATAACATGACCTCTGAGGTTCTGTCTAGCTCTAAATCTAAGATCCTATGATTGAAAGTTTACTCCAGTAGCATAGACAACAGCCAACCCAATGTGCAGTAAATTCAAGTACCCAACTACGTGTTGTATTGAAATGATCAACAATGTCACATTGACCTTCCATTGACCCATCTCAGTCCTCATGCTCTTAATCTCATCTTTCATTATGTATGTGGGATATTTTTTTGCCTCCATTCCCTGGTTTCCTCATCCAGTTTGACTTGCAGTGAACAGTTTTCATTTCTGTTTTCGTGAGAAAATGGAGCCCCTCCAGTGAACTCTAGACCAAAGCCAGGAGCTTCTCTGGAAGACTCTTTTTTAAAAGGGCCACCACAGCTTTTTAATTTGCAAACTGGGCAAGTGGGCCTGTGATACTAAGTTAAAAATCTCCTCGTAGGAGGTCTCTGAGGGCTGAGTGGGATGGGGCTCTCTGTGAACAATGTGTTGTGCATGCCCTTTGAAACAGTCTCTTTTTAAAAAAGAACCTTTAAGTTATGAATGAAGAAATCCTATGCAATCATGATCTCTTAAGTAGAGCATAAAAGTGATTCCTTAGCAAGCTTCTCAACCGCACGGCTCTTAACCTTTCTGCTTTCCTTTGCTGTGGATCCCGTTCTGCAGGGGACTTGACAACAACCTGCCAAACCTTTGAAAGAAAGATAATTGGGTAAATTGGCCAACATGATTGCCATTGGTTTCAAAAATATATTCATCATATCAAAGATCATCCATGAAAGCAATGGTCCTGTCAATGCTTGCAACTGCTGTGTTGTAGGTAAGGCTTTCTTTCAGCATTCTTAACATGGGTCATCATGGATCGGATGAAGAAACTGCAGCTTTCACGGGTGAAGTCTTACCCAGCATCACCCAGGTAGTGAATGGCAAGGCTGAGATTTCAACCTGGGTCAGCACTGATCAATGCACACCCTCATAAAGTTGTTGTCAAGTCCCGCTGAGGTTTTTGCATCTCTTGCAATGACACTTACAGATGAGCAGTAGTGGAACCAACTTTCAAGAGCCTCTTTTCGCGAATGTAAAAGGGAGCAAAAGGCTTTTCCCCTCCACAGCCCCCCAACCCCTGTTGGGTGAGCAGCTTAGAGAACAATGCTTAAAATAACCCTAGCGTGCCATGATATCTCCAAATGCTCCCTATCCTTCCCTGCTTGGAGTTCTGGCATCTGTTAATATGAGAAACTTTCTGGAATGCCGAAAGAGGAAAGCAGTCCCCATCATATACAGCCAGCAGCCAAATTTAAACACAAGGCACATTGGCCTCCCTACCCCCAAGCTGGATCCACTATTGAAAAGAAATATGATGGGATACCTTTACCTGGATCAGGACGAAACCTGGAATCCGCCTATGCATGATCAGGGCACTCACCAGCCAAACCTCAGATTTTCGATTGTTTGTGAGGGATTCTCCAACCACCAAGAACGTTTGTTTTCATCCTTCCTCGCCTAGATCCAACTGAAAGGTATCTCATCACTCTTCTTGCATCTGTTGAAGACTGGAGAATTCTTCTCTCTCTCTCTCTCTCCTCTCTCTGTCTCTATCTGTCTCTCTCTCTCTCTGTGTCTCTCTCTCTCATCTAAAGATGTCAAAGAATTTTTGTGTGTGTTTTTCCTTCCTTCCTTCCTTGTAGCACATCATCCTGGGAAATGTATGTCGCAGACCAACTCCACTTTCACCTTTACCACATGTCGCATCCTGCACCCCTCCGATGAGCTCACAAGGGTCACGCCAAGGTAAGGGAGGACAGCCCTGGGGTATAAGGTTGGGTGACTTCAAGACGTGGCTGGCCATGTTCAGCCTTTGCAGTCAAAGGCACAGACTGATGTATTTCAGTAAGGAAGAGGACCAGCCACCAAGCAACTTGGTAGTTTGGAGGTACCAAGGTTAAACATCTTTATCCTGAAGGCCTATTAAGCTCTTTCGTATTGGCCCTCCAGGACCCTGTTTGGAATCAGACAGCTTTCCTTTCCCAAGGTTGCTCATGTGATTCAGCTTGGCGTGCATCTTGGATGGAGCTCTGGATTTGGAGTCTGAAGACTTGGTTTCAAATCATTTTACCACTTACTAGCTGTGTAATCTTTCCGGATTTCAGTTTCCTCATCTGTAAAATGAGGAGTTGGACTTTTCTAAGGTCACTTCCAACTTCATATCTATGATCTCTCCATCTAGGATGGATTTAAATCACAAGTTCATTGATGTAGAATTGGAAGGGCCTTAGAGGTCATCCAGTCCAATTTCCTCATTTTATATGGTCAGCTACACAGTCAGCAGAGCAGAATTTCAAACCCTGGTCTTCCAACTCCAAAACCAGGACTTCTTCCATCCTTCTGTACAGCCTCTCAGATATCTGTGTAGAATTTCCTTCTAATTCAGCTCTGTGTGGTTAAAAAGATCAAATGGCCTGAAAACCCTGAGTGACCAGAATGCCAGGAGTATGAACTGAAGCATTCTTAGGCCACTTTTTGATAGACTAGTATGGAGACTGCTGGGGATCTGCTTGTTGGAACTCTGCTTTGAAACTACTCACATCAGCATGACATTTTTCAGAAGGGGGTTGATTTCCACTATGTATTGAACCCTAAGGACCAGTGCTGTATCAGGCATCCAGGGGGTACTGTGCATACAGCCAAGAAAACCTGAGTCCTAATCCTACCTCAGACACTAGTTGTATGACCCAGGGCATTCTCCCCATCTCCATTTTCTCACCTGTAAAAGGATGGAATTGGAATCAATGGCCTCTGAGGTCCCCTTTTGGCTCTAACTGTACATAGCTGTGAATCTAATGCGTCAGTGTTCATCGATACCCAATGGAATGGAATCTGTTGAGAGGCTCCAAGACCAAAGCACAAGCCATTCTTAAGCCATGGTTCACAAACCTCAGCTTCACTGGAGAAACTGTGCAGTGGATACTGGGGAGGGACTTGACTTCTCTCAATATGGCCCTACTTGGGGCTCCTGAAAATTTAGCTATAGGGAAATCACATTTACGCCACAAGAGAGCTTTGTCATAGTGGCTCTAGGGACCAAGGAAGATGTCCTGCTCATTGAGGCTGGGGCCAGAATGGACCTCAGGTGGGCTGAGTGGTGGGGAGGGGAGACATGAGACCCTCCTCACCAAGGAGCTCTTTCACCTATGAATAATTCTTCACAGGTCATGTGAGGAGAAGGAGGAGGATGAAACGGCCTTATGTCACGTTATGCTGAGAGGAGATATAGGGCAAACAGTATGACCCCAGTCGGTCAGGGGGTGAGCAACGCTGCCGGCAGTTACCGTTCAGCAGGGTCGTATACAATGAATGCATGTGTGTGTGTGTGTGTGTGTGTGTGCACACGAATGTGTGTGCGTGCATGTGTGTGTGTGTGTGTGTGTGTGTGTGTGTGTGTGTGTGTATGTGTGGGACAATGGCTAACCTGGAGAGATTAGATGCTGAAGGCCATTTTGTGGGCATTATAAGCTAATATTTTAACAGGTCATGTTCCTAACATTTCCTTTAAAGATACTCCTTCCTCAACTTCATAGGAGACTGACATTAACACTAATTGATACTCAACCCCAAATCTCTCATCTGGTGGAGTTGGGCCAATGGTTGTTACATGCTTCATGTCACGGACCCCTTTGGCAGTCTGGTGAAGTTAATGGATCACTTCTCAAAATAATGTTTAAAAAGAAAATAGAATAAAAGTTACAGGATCACAAAGGGAACCAATTATACTGAAATAGTTATCATATAAATAGGTTTTGGGGTTGTTGGGGTTTTTTGAGTTCATAGACCCCAGGTTAAGAACCTTTGAATTATGAAACTCTGGTTTTAAGTTTATTTTATTCCTTTCTTCCTGTGGTACCTTGCTTTCCTACCCTGTAAGCACAACCACTACCTCCACTGTTTTCTTAATCAAGGAAACAGGGTCCGCAAAGGCATTCTTTCCACAAGGCTGTGGTCATTAATTCTGGTGATACACCAGTAATCACAATTTTTTTTAAACCATGAGTTTAAATATAGAGAAAAGCCCCTTGCACTTAGTCATTAGGTTGGGTTTATTTTTGCTATTGGGTTTTTTTTTTTAATTTGGTTGAGTATGTACCTTACAGTTAGAAATTAATTAGAAAAACTGGGAATAAGATTTTTTTAAAAAATTTGAAACCTTAAAATTTTTTTTAAATTTTATATTTAAAAAACTTTCTATTTTTGGTAGAATGCATTTCATATAATTCCATCTGCATTACTCTTTTTTTAAAAATGCATTTTAACCAGAATGAGAATTCATCCTGTGTTTTCCATAATTTCTCTTCTCCAGGTGTGATGATGCTTTTGTGTTTATGTGGTGGTGTGCATGTTGGCTGTTCATTCTGCTCTCACGAACTAACAAGCCAAAGGTGGTGCAGCTTTGATTTAAAATTCTTAAACTTAGATTTTGAGGTTCACACATCTTTTAGTGTTAAGCATCTTTCATCCATGACTTCCCCAGCCTGTCCACTGGTTCAGAGCACTTAAGCAAACTTTCTCTCAGATGACACGATTCTGTCTCTCATCTGCTCTAGGGCATATATAGGGCGGTTGGCAGACTGTGGCACCTTCCTGCTTCTGGTCAAGAAGCCTTCTTTTTCAAGCATTCACTAAATTGTGGTTGATTCCAGCTGAGTGCTGATCAGTGAAGCTTTCTGTAGGTAGCTCTGGCAGTTACAGACAAGTCCACCAGGTGGTGTAAGGAAATAAGTTCTGATTCAGTATTCCTAGGTTTGTCAGCCATATGAACTCCATTGGAAGTGGTTTTGCTTCATTGTCTCCCTTAATCCACTCCCTTTCTCCTTCCCCCTTTCTTCCTCCCTCCCTTGCTTGTCCTTTCTCTTCCCTCCCTTCTCTTCTTCCCTTCTTCTCTTCCTTCTTCCTCCCTTTCTCTCCTTTTCCTTCCTTTCCTCCCTTCTTCCCATACTCTCCTCTTTGTTCCTCCTCTTTCTCCCTCCCTCTCTCCCTTCATTCCTTCCTCCTTCCATCCTGTTTCTCTTCTTTCTCTTCCTTCCTCCCTCCTTTGCTCTTCCCTCCTCTCTGTCCCTCCTACCCTTTTCTTCCTCTCCTTCCCTTTCCATTTATTAAATATCTACTGTGTTCTTCATTAGTTTGTTCATGTTAACCTTAGTAGCCGTGGCCAGACAGAGCTTGTTAAGGGTGGATTTACTAAAGCTGTGGGGTTTTTTTTTGGCAGTGTTATTCAGTGCTCCTATTTAAAAGAGGCCTTCCCCCCTATTGTCAGTAGTCTTGATAGCATTCACCTTAATTCTATCCTCTATTTTCTCTCTCTCTGTCTGTGTGTGTGTGCCTCTCTCTCTGTCTCTGTGCCTCTCTCTCTGTCTCTGTATGTGTGTGCCTCTCTCTCTCTCTCTCTCTCTCTCTCTCTCTCTCTCTCTCTGTGTCTCTGTCTCTGTGTGTGTCTCTGTCTCTAACTCTCTGTCTCTCTCTCTCTATGTGTGTGTGTATCTGTACAAACACAAATAAATGTAGCTTCTATTCCATTATTATGGTGGAAATGAGAAACCTTTTATCTGTCCCAGTCTCTCCATCTTCCCCCTCCACCAGTTCTGTTCTGGCAGCCCCATGTGCTTGAATAGATCTGAACAAGGCATACGAGAAAGCCTGAGGTCCTAGTGTGGTCTAGCAGAAGAACACTGGACTGGGAGTCCTAAGTGAGTTCTGTTGCTAGATCTCTATCACTCGGTATAGCTGTCTGATGTTAGACCAAACCACTCCTCCAGGCCTCAGTTTTCGTATTTCTTAGTGGAGTACTTAGAGTGGAAAGGGGGTTTGACTGGAACTGACCTCTGAGGTTTCTTCCTGGGCTGAAATTGTGCACATTTGAGTGACTTTCTTGTATCATTTGGGCAGCTCTCATACAGTAGGTTTTCCTGACCTTTGTACTGCTGAGTGGGGTTGCTAATCTGTCTTATCACACAGGTGAGCAGAGACTAAAGCATATTTCCTTAATGTCCTTTCAATTTTTTTAATGGGTAAAAGAACTGGTGTGAAGTGGGTAGAAGAGAAGAAAACCAAGAACTGAGTTATGTAGGAGAAGCATTTTTGCCCCATGACTTTCTTCACTTGAGTGATATTGAGAAGAATCTAAACTTATTTATAGGTTTTATACCTTCTATTCTTGATGTGGATGGTCTTTGCAAAGGCCGAATAGACCCGTGTGGTTCCAGGAAAGCTAAAAAGGCATCTTGCTCCTTGGTGGTACTTCCCCCTTATCCCTTTCCCTCTACCCAATCCCTCCCCACCAACCAAAAACTGCTCTGATACAGGTCATTTCTAATTTGGTGTGAATAGAAGCACTCTGAAACTTTCTTTTGATACCTCATTGTTATATAAAGACAATTCTGTGTTCTCAAAAGCTGTGCCAGCAGGGAACCATCTTGGCTAGGCCTTCTACACTGGAAGGTCTTTGAACACAAGCCTAGTAACAAAACCATCTCTGTCTGCCATTCAGAAATCCATCAGTTGGCTAAGGTCAAAAATATTTTTACCTGGAGAAGTTTGATGATGATTTTAATCACTTCTAAGATCTAGAAGACTTATGATCTGCCTTTTTGGAAGGGAGTGCCCACTCCAGAGAAATCTCATCCTTTTTGGACAATGGAGTGACTTTAAATCAACGTATCACTTTCCTCGGGTGTATTTTCCCTTAAACTATTGACAATGTGGTCACTCAGGAAGAGCTGGAAACTGTATGACCTTGGGCATACACCTAACATCTCTGGCTTCAGTTTTCTCATCTGTAAAATGGGGTTAATAACCGTAATACTTATCCTCGAGTGTTGTTGTGAAATTTAAATTAGATAAGACATATTTCACTTTGCAGACTTTAGAGTGTGTTATTATGTTGTTGGGTGGATGAAGGTCACTGAATAGTAGGGAGAAAGAAGAAAGGAGTTTACAAAGAGATGGTTCGAGGTAATGGATTTTACAGTTTTGCCCTGGGCCAGCCTTCAGTGCATCCATTCATTCTTTCTAGAAGCAGTTATGAAGTAGCTAGGTGGTGGAGATAAAAATGCAAAAATTAAATAGGCCCTGCCTTGAGAGAGCTTACATTCTGTCTGTAGGTTCATGCTGGGTGTCACAAAAGTCTCAGTGCACTTTTCAGCCATTAATTTTGCTTACAGATTGTACCATTTTGGCTCAACCCAGCATAAACAGATGAAGTCAATTGACATACTAATTTCCCCTGGGATGTTGAAGGTGTTTCATGTTGAATAACTAGGTCTGATTTTTTTCTTTTCCTTTTAGCCTTAACTCAGCCCCGACTCCAGCTTGTGGCAGTTCTAGCAACTTGAAATCCACCCCAGTGGGCACACCGTGCACTCCCCGGAGACTGAGTCTGGCTGAGTCTTTCACCAACCTCCGGGAATCCACCACCACAATGAGCACATCCCTCGGGCTGGTGTGGCTGCTGAAGGAGAGGGGCATTTCGGCAGCCGTGTACAATCCCCAGAGCTGGGACCGGGCGGGCAAGGGCACCCTCTTGAACCCATACTCCCCTAAAATGACTGTGATCCCTTCCACCCCTCCAAATTCACCTATGCAGACACCGCTGTCTTCCCCACCCTCCTTCGACTTCAAATGTACCAGCCCCCCTTATGACAACTTTTTGGCCTCTAAACCAGCCAGCTCCATCCTGAAGGAGGTGAGGGAGAAAAAGAACATCAGAAACAGTGAGAGCCAGACAGAGGTGTCTGTCTCCAACCTCAATCTGGTTGACAAAGTCAAGCGGTTTGGCATAGCCAAGGTTGTGAACTCAGGGCGCCCCCATGCCCCTGCTTTGGCGGAAGACCAGGGGCCTCTTGTCTGTGGGCCCCAGGGGCCAACGAGGGCACTTGGGCCTGAGGGTCTTTCCCTAGGCTGCCCTGTTGTCACGAGTGCCATTGGAGGCCTTCAGCTGAACTCTGGGATTCGAAGGAACCGCAGCTTCCCCACCATGGTGGGATCCAGCATGCAGATGAAAGCCCCTGTAACTCTTACTTCTGGCATCTTGATGGGTGCCAAGCTTCCAAAACAGACAAGCTTGCGATGAGAGGAACTTGGTTCCTTTTTTTTTTTTTACAGAAAAAAACAAAAGCAAAAAACAATATTTTCCTTTAACCTCCCCAGTCCTCCAACCTCTGTTCTCACTCTATCCCCTCCTGGCCCCTGCCTCTGTCTCTCTGTCCCTCTCTCTGTCTCTCTCTCAATCCCTCCTGAGTAGACAAATCAACCTTGTGCCTAATGGGAGAAGAGTGTAAACTTTGTATAGTATGTAAATATGTATCAGAGACCTTGTATCTAATTTTATTACTCTTCAGATATCATAAGAAATGGCCCAACGCTGCAATTGTTGTATTAAGGATTTAACTTGCTGACCTTTGACAGGTCTTTTTTATTTTATTTTATTCTTTCCTTTAAAGATGCACTGAAAACAGAAACCAGTTATTATCCTGTGGATAGGGGGGAAGTAAATCCTTTGGCTTGTTGACTATGATTGTAGGCATGGTATAGAAGGGTGGGAGGCTTGTCAGATGACACCAGTCACAGTATGTCTTCATTCTGGGTGGACTGACATTCGATCTCCTGGATGAACATATCATGAACCTGATCCTTTACTACATACAAAACACAGCAGCCAAATTCATATTCATGTCGGAGCAGCCTGCTTCTGCTGGTGGTCCAATTTCTTCAGAGCCCATGGCTTCTTCCATGGCTACCTGGATGAAAGATTGTGTCTTTGGAAGGCAACATCCGTGATTTTCCTTATGCAGAAAACTTGAAATCCTGTTTCTGTAATCCACAGGTAGGCCAAAAGTCTGGAAAGAACGAGAATGTATGGATTAAAGCAAAACAAAAAACCTTTTTTCCTTTAAACATATTTTGTAAAATGCAGGCAAGTCAGGGTGCTGGTCAAGCATTATGTTATCATGTGCTCTCCATGGCACTGAAATACACACGTCACAAGGTTATTTTCATCTTGCATCAGGGAAAATGGCCATTGGTTTCTGGGAACCACAGCCTCTAAGCAAAAATAGTCTAATGATCCGAGCCAAAGATCCTTACTTAAATCAGAGGGCCTAAAGGGGGAAATGTGGGGGTGTTCTGGAGAAAGTGTCTTAGCAGGGAAGGGAAGACCCACAGCAAAACTGAGTGACAGCACATTGGTATGAATGAGAGAGGCTATAGAATTTTGATCGTTGAAGAAAATCGAACTATTTCAAAAAGCAGGGCTGTGGGATTTTCATAAGATCCACATCCTTGCCTTTTCTACAGAAGCCACTTCTGAAATCCAAACACTTGAGCAGCTCCAAGGTGCGACCACTTAATGCCCATGTATTTTCTCCCTCTCTTCAATAGAGGGATTGTATCAATGTGATTTTTCTAGCCTATGGGCTATTTTTTTTTTTTTTTTTCATTTTCTATTTAACCTTTGTGTCTTGTGCTTGGGAAAAGATGGAGTCTCTTTTGGAAAGAATGAAAAATGAGCAAAAAGGTAGGTTCTGTTGAGTGCTGCAAATGTGGAGTGATTTGGAAGAATAGTGGTCTTATTGGTAAGCAAACACATGCACATGTAGGCACACACAGGAGTTAGTAAGGTGAAGGTCAAAGTATCTTCAAGATTCATTCAGAAACACGAACCAAAAATCCTGCTAACGTTAAGTTGAGGAATCTTAGTATTACATGTCCAGCCATAGCAACATGAGTATATTGCAATATTCTCAACCTAGGTAAGTAATGCCTACAAAAATTACCTTTACTATTGACTCCCTACTGTGTGTATGTCTCTATACGTAAGTTTACCTACTTTTTAAACCTCATCTGTATGTTTTTTCTTCACACCGATTGTATTTCTGTAAAATCTTTCCTTCCAAGAAGGCAGTTTATTTATTATAATCAGTCACCACACTATGTCGCTGCCATTTCTCCTAGCCTCTTACTTGAAGAATTAGTACTGATGATCTTTTGCATAAATAATGCCGTCATCTTTGCCCTTCTGATAGAAAGAGTTGTCCGTCCCTGAAGGGATTCCACATAGTGTTACGGACACTTAGGATGCTTGAGAGAAAGCATACAAGCAAGCGCGGCTCATGTTTTCAAGCTATTTATTCTCTAAACCGAAGACATTTTAGTAAAAGTGTGTCCTCAGCTCGATTTGCTGTTGTATGTGTGCACTTAATGCAGATAACTTAACTCTCTTTTTTTTTTATTTGAATGTATCTTAAAACCTGTAGCTAGATAGGATAACAAAAGGAAAACCACAGACTGAATGGACCATTTTAAGCACCCAGAGTGAATAACCGACCATATATTACCATGAGGGAATTAAAAATGTAATAACAAATCATCCACTTGGGAGGTGTAACAGACTTTAGCCTACACAATAAATGTTGGTAGACATTATACAACCACTCCCGGAAGGTGTGTTGTAAAATGCATCAAATGCTATAATAAAATTTTCTTATCTAATAAGTATCAATAAAATAAGCTTGAGTGATTTGGTGTGGTATTCTGATATGTGTGTTTTTTAAACTTCTTTTCTGAGGAGCTCTGAGTAACATCAAATGGTATTCGTATTTTCTTTTTCTGTTTTTGGAGGAGGGAGGGCAGGGCAATAGGGGTTAAGTGACTTGCCCAAGGTCACATGGCTAGTAAGTGTTAAGTGTCTGAGGCCGGATTTGAACTTAGGTCCTCCTGACTCCAGGGCCGGTGCTCTATTCACTGTGCCACCTAGCCGCCCCGGTATTTGTATTTTCACTTCTCTAAATTGGTAAATATATGTGTGTGTGATATAATATATATGATATAATATTATATAAAAAAATGAACCCTGTTGAAATGGAAAGCTAGCTTCAGTGGATAGAACTTATCTTCCTGAGTTCAAATCCAGTCTCAGACACTTACTAGCTATGTGACCCTGGGCAAGACACTTAACCCTGTTTGCCTCATTTTCCTCATTTGTAAAATGAGCTGGAGAGAAAATGGCAAACCACTCCAGTATCTTGGCCGATGAAACCCCAAATGGGGAAATTAGTCAACAATAGCAGCAACAACATGTTGAAATATAAATTATTTCATATCTACTACTATTGTAACATCCATTGTTCCTGACCAAAAGACATTGACCACTTTCATTACAAAATTCTCTTTGTCCCCCTTCATGTGTATGCAGGTATTTTACTGCTTAAACACATTGATGAACATGAGCAGCCAGGATCCTAATATCCACCTGGTCAGCTGGGGTGGCTCTAAGCAGCTTCCTCCTTCAGAGGGTAGAGACTGCAGATGGAATGATTGAAGTTATGGAAGTAGGAACAGTGCTCAACTCTTTCATTATCTTTTTTAAAGTTAAAAAAGTTTTTTTTTTTTATGTCGTGTTCATTTGTAAATATTCTTCCTCTTCCCATACTCAGAAATCCTTCCTTAACAAAAATCACAAAAGTGGTTTAGCAAAACTACCATATCTAGTATATCTGACCTTTCATGCAGCATTCTGTACTGAAGGAGGGGGGCGCATTCTTCTCTAGGGCCATACTTGGTTCTATTTACTTTCTACAAACAGGATTTAAAGTTGCTCACATTTCTCTTGCTCAGTTCCTTTTTCTTGTAAAATGGGCCAGATCAGAGGTTCTTGACCTAGGGTCCACAAAATTAGTGTTTTAATAGCTATTTAAATGTGATTGGTTTTCTTTAATAATCCTGTGTGTTTTGTTTATGAACTTAACACCAATATTCTGAGAGTGGGCTCATAGGCTTCCCCAGAGTGACTGCCAAAGGTGTCTGTGACTTGAAGAAGACCAAGAACCTCTGACCTAGGTGATCTGGAAGACCCCTTCCAGTTCTCACCTTCTACTCAATGACATTTGGTCAATGCCTTTTCAGTCCTCTCAGTGGGCTGTCGGAATCTCTGGGTATCTGCCACTTGAAACTGAAATTCATCAGAAGGTAAGTCAGGTGAAGAGAAGAAATCTTTCAGTTACTTCAGACCAGGAGATAGGGAGAATACACAAAAGAAGTAACAATTTTAAAAAATTTGAATAATACTTTCATATATAAGTCAGCCTTATCCTTTGAGGAGGTCAACTAGCTGTGGATAGGATCCTTAGCCAAGGAATACCCAGGATCCAATCCCAGGACGCTTATTTATCGATTTATCCCTATTTGTGCCCCCTCCCCTCCATCAAGCCCTAGGGGAAGTGGGATTTAAAAGTTTTAAAAGATTGAGTTGATTTCAGTAATAAATAGCCTTTGGACCTACCAACCCTATAGGGGTGCTAGGCCAAAAGGCTTCCTAAACTGCAAAGCACTTTAGAAATGTAAATTTCTGTTATTGCATAATGCACCTGTGTGCAAATGTTCTGGCACAATGGACAAAAGGTCTGTGCAATTCAGCAAGCATGTTGGTGAGTACCCTCTGAGGGCAGGGTACCATGATAGCTACTAGGGGAGATAACAAATATTCAAGACGTGGTCTCTGTGCCATGAGAGGCATAAGAGGTTGACAGCTGATCATACAAACACCTGGGTTCAAGTCCCACTATCCACATATATTGACTTGTGCTTG
This sequence comes from Petaurus breviceps papuanus, assembly GCF_028583685.1. NCBI lineage: Eukaryota > Metazoa > Chordata > Mammalia > Diprotodontia > Petauridae > Petaurus > Petaurus breviceps. The sequence continues at coordinate 998,846 of NW_027185797.1, read as the reverse complement.
TCGAATCACTGAACCTATCAGTGTCCCCAGACAACTGAAGTTGCAGATGGGTGCCAATCCGCATGGGGCAGGGGAGGGAGTTTCCTCACCAGGAACTCCCTACACTAGTAAAATCACAGATTTCCCCCCCCCCAAATACAATATTTAGTCTATTGAGGAGTAGGGTCTGGTACGATATAGTTATCACACAAACAGCTATGATATAAACACTAAACAGTTAAGTACAAGAGAAACAGTGGGTGCTGCTGCCCAAAGTTTGAGAGAGGGAAGGTAAAATGGCAGCTAGGTGCCACAGTAGACAGAGCACCTACCCTGGAGTCAAGAGAACCTGAGTTCAAATCCAGTCTAAGACATTAGCTTGTGACCTTGGGTAAGTCATATAACCCTGTTTGCCTCAGTTTACTTAATCCGAATGAGGGAGGGGATGTATTAACCAGGGCTTCATGGTGAATTTGACATTTGAGTTGGGTCTCAAGGCAACATAAAACAGTGGGAAGAGCTAGATGGGTGAGAATTGGATTCCTGACTACCTGTGAGACTCTGGACAAGTCTTGGGCCTCGTTTTCCTCCTGTAGAATAGGGCTCGGACTAGGTGGCTGCTGAATTCTCTTCCAGACCTGTATCTGTGAGGCTATGATAAAATGGGGCAGACGTCACTAAGCAGAGACTTGGCCATTGAGGGGTGGATGATGAGCAGGGCATTCAAGGCATAGGGAACCGTGGGGGCAAAGCGATGGTGATAAAGCTCAAAATGGCACAGGGGGCATGGCAGACTGTTCACTGGTTTGGCCTGGGCATGAGGTGAGAGTGTGGGAATGGCTGGATAGAAGGGTGCCATCAGATTGTCGAAGGGAATATGCAGGCATTGAAGAGCTGGGTTCTGTGATCAAGGCTGCATGCAGCAGATGCTATTGAAAGGTAAAAATAGTAGGTGGTTTTGGTGACTTATTGATCGTCTCCTCTTTGTCCTGCTTGTACCTTGTTTGTGCACAGTTGTTTTCATGCAGTCTCCTCAATTAGTCTAATTAGTCTAGAGCTTGAGAGCAAGGACTGTCTTTTGCCTTTCTTTGTCCTCTCCAGGTCTCAGCGCAGCACTGGGCACATGGTAGGTGCTTCATACATGTGTATTCATTGATTGACTAGTACGGTGCCTGGGGTCTACATAATAGACACCGAATAAATACTTATTGACAGAATTAACGATCTTGTGCTAGAAGGGACCTGTCCCAAGCCATCTAGTTCAATCTTCTTGTTTTACAAATGAGAAAACTTAGAGCTCAGGGAGGTCAGTTAGTCAACAAACATTTATTAATCCCTTACTGTGTGCAAGGCACTGGTAATGAAAGGCAAAAACATGATCCTTGCTCTCAAGGGGCTTCTATTCTAATGCAAACAACTATGGAGCAGAAGGAGTATTTTGTATGTGATCCCGGATGTAATAGGGAGCCAGCGAAGGTTATTGAGTGTGACATGATCAGATCTGCGCTTTAGGAGGCTGACTTTGGCAGCTGAGTGGAGGGTGGATTAGAGAGGTGAAAGACTTGAACCAGGGACACCAACCAATAGGCTATGGCAGTAATCCAGCTGTGAGGTGATAAGATCTTTAATCAGTACTACCTGTGGGCCAAGTGACCTAAGATATAGATGAAGAGCTGGAAGGGACCACCTGCTCCAACCATATCGATTTTTTGCTGTTGAGTTGTTTTAGTCGTGTTTGACTCTTTATGACCCTGTTTGGGGCTTTCTTGGCAAAGATACTTTGGCTTTGATGTTGCCTTGTCTAACTCATTTTATAGATGAGGAAACTGAGGCAAACAGGGTTATGTTACTTACCCAAGGTCACACAGCTAGCAAGTATCTGAGGCTGGATTTGAAGTTTTCCTGACTGATGTTCTACCATTGTGCCATCTAGTTGTCATTTTACAGTAAATCAATAAACATTTATTAAACTTAACCCTGTTTGCTTCAGTTTCCTCATCTATAAACTGATCTGGAGAAGACAATGGCAAACCACTCAAGTATCTTTGCTAAGAAAACTCCAAATGGCATCACAGAGAGTCAGACACGATTGAAATGACTCAACTGAAACTACATGCTAAGAGTTAGGGGTACAAAAAGAGGCAAAAGACAGGCCCCACCCTCAGGTATCTCACGATCTAACCAGGAAACTGGGAGCAAGAGAGGTTACATTACTCCAGGCTCCTCAGAGGCATTCGAGTCCAACTGTCACATCTCAAAAATGAACAAATGGAGGTCAGAGAGGTTGTCACCTGTCCAGAGTCACACAGGAAATAAGTAACACAACCAGGATTTGCACTTAGTAGGACAAAGAAAGAGGGGGCCAGAGGTGCTCAGAGTCTTTGCCTACTTTGACTCTGAACAGATGAATAAAAGTTGTTTGTGGGGGCATCTGAAGTGCTTACTGAATCATTCCACAAGTTATATTCAGAGCCTACCAGATGCAAGGTATTTGCCAACCCATGTGGCAGCTGTGGATTCTATGCTGGAGAGTCTTGGTGTTACAAAGAACCTCTAAGGCCTTCTTGTCCAAACTGCCCCTCACTAAGACTCCTGTCCACATCATTCCTGGTTAGTGATGACACATCCTTCACTGGATGAAAGTCAGGATCTGGGTTTTAAACCCATCATTGCTACTTAATAACTGTGTGATGTGGGACAAATCAGCTTTCCTTACTCTGCCTCAGTTTACATAATTGTAACATAGAGGTTTAGGACCCCTCTCTACAGTCCCTTATACCTTCTCAATATTGCGCCACTCAGGCATAGCTTATAGCACAGCAGATGACAAGAAAGGAGCATGTGGTCTTGGGGACCACATCTGCCCCTTCTTGTGGCAGAGATCTGCTGTTTAGAGGTATGATTCATTCATAAGCTGGTGTAATGGGAATGCAAATTTAAAGATCTTCCCTGCCCCTAGGCTAAAGTGCACCTGAAACATGGGGGTGGGAGGCTTGTTTTTCAGTAAATACTTTTTGATTGGCCAGTGGGTCAATAAGGTTGTTACATTCTCTGAGCCAGGAGAAGGCTATATAAGCCCTGATGTGAGGCTTTGTTTTGGGGGGCTCACTTTGAGAAGTGTTCTGTGATTTGATCTGTATTCTGGGAAGCCATTGTCCAGGGCCCCCCTGGCTTTGAAAAACCCAGATGTGGAAACCCAGATGTTGACTGGATCCAAGAACCTGTGTGAGCAGCCACCCTAGGGACTCCAGCATGCTTGCCGCTACAGCTGGGAAAACCCCTCATCTTTATTATGACCTATTTCTTTTTTTTTAATTTCATTTTGGTCTTTTTTGGAGGGAGAAAGGCAGGGCAATTGGGGTTAAGTGACTTGCCCAAGGTCACACAGTTAGTTAAGTGTTAAGTGTCTGAGGTCAAATTTGAACTCAGGTCCTCCTGACTCCAGGACCGGTACTCTATTCACTGTGCCACCTCGCTTCCCCATTTATAACATATTTCATTCATTCAAAGTTGTGCTGTTACTAAAAGCAAATTAAAATTATGGTCCCTATCAACTTAATTAAATTTAAACATCCATGAAGCCACACATCTTACTATATGGCAGGCCCTGTGTTCAGCACTAGAGATACACACACACACACACACACACACACACACACAAGCTATAATCAGTCCTTGTCTTCAAGGAACTTACATATTAATGGGGGCAAGAACATGAAATAAGTAGAAACATGCGAGATATAGTCAGGATAAAGGCCTCTCAAGACTGGGCTAGGACTGCATTTTGCTGATGGAATGATCTCAGTCCCGGATTTTAGGCGCCCTGTTGAGTTTGGAGTGGGGGAAAAGGCCACTGAGACTCTGGCCTGGTGAGATCCCTGTGTCTCTTCTAAGAAAGATTCCCGCCCCTCCCTGGTCTCCCCCAAGGACCTCACATTTATAGTCAAAACTACCGAATTTGAGAGGAAAGGGAGCAGAGAGAACCCTGTAAAGGAAATCTACATGACATCCTTCCTCTTGTATCATTCTATCTAGGGTAACACTAGGGTAACAAAGTTTCTGACGATTCAATATATCACTGGAAAGCATCTTCACCCATTTAGATACATTACTGCCCTCCAAAGCTGTAGAACACATTGACTATTATTTTCCTCTTGCCAGCAGAGGGCGCTTGGAGACCAGCACTTGATTCAAAGGAGCCCATGGTGATCCAATCATGCCAGCAGCTTACATTTTAAATTTGACATTTTCCCATTCCCTTGATGGGCAACCTTGAGCAAAAACCTGCTTCTCCGAGCCTCCAGGCTACAGAATCACAGACTGCCAAAACTGGATGCATCATAGGGGTGGGACCATCAAGAATGCCTTCAGTCTGAGAAAGCACCAAATGGGGTCACAAAGAGCCAGACACAACTGAAACAAGTGAACAACTATAAATTGTATAATACAGTCAGTGTCCTTAGGGACACCTAAGGAATGTGTAGGGATATTTACCTTTATGTTGAATGGTGCCACATTACTATGAAATGTGTGTGTGTGTGTGTTAGTTCCTATGTCTGTTTTTCAAATAGTTTTTTTTTTCCTCCATCACTTCCAGGCTTCTGTCACTTCTTCTTATTCTCAGTTTGCTTGTCTGTAGTCCCTCTGCCCATTTCTACTTTGCTGCTGCTTCTCTATTGTGCATCTGAGTACTAAGCTTGTTAGAACTGTGTGTAAAGTAGGAATAAATACTGAAAAGGTATCTGATGAGCTGTTCTATGAGTGAAATGTGTGCATTTTTAGTGCATGGACTTCATGACATCAATTTTGGTTGTTTAGGAGTCTTTATTTTCTTACCTTTGGTTCTTGGCCTTTTCCTAAATAGGAATTTTTCTGTATAGTTGAATTCTGGATAAGTGAGGCATTACTATAATTGATTTTCATTTTTCCCCTTCACCTCATATTTAATACACTGTGTGTTAGGAAATTGAATCTTATCAGTTATTCCCTTACAATGTCTGTTCTTTTCTCTCCATCATCATCCCCATAATCCTGGCCCTGCCTGTATTTCATTGGCATCCTCTTCACTGGTCTTCCAGTCTCTCCTTCCTCCTGATGCTTCTGGCCAAGCCATCCTGGGGGTGTATCCCTTGATGACAGTGAATCTGATTTTTAGGGTGTAGGACTCATTTGTTGTCACCACTGGGGAATATCTTTTGGTTTAGTGGGTTGTAAATTGGCTTCTCTCTCACTGTCATTCTCCAAGTAAAGGAGAGGTGTATGGTAGCTGGATAGCTAGATGACACAGTGGACTGAGTGCTGGGCCTAGAATCAGATAGGCCTGAGTTAAAATCTGACCCCAGACACTTATTAGCTGTGTGACCTTGGGCAAGTCACTTAACTTATGTCCTACCAGTTTACTCAACTGGAAAAGGGGATAATAATAACACCTACCTCCCAGGGTTGTTTTGAGGATAGAATGAAATGATATTTGTAAAATGCCTGGCATATAGTAGGTGTGATTAATCAATCAGTCAATAAACATTTGTTAAATGCCTACTATGTGACAGACATAGGCTAGAGAGACATAAAAGTAGTCTCTGCCCTCAAAGAGCTCCCAAGATAATGGGAGAGACAACACACAAGCAAATGTATGCAAAGTAAGCTCTACATAGGATAAGTTGGAAAGAATTGATAGAAGGAAGGTACCAGGAATAAGAGGAGTTAGGGAAGATTTCCTGCAGAATGCAGGATTTTAGTTGGAACTTGAAGGAAGCCAGAGAACTCAGTAGTCAAAGCAAAGGAGGGAGACAGGTCCAGGAATGGGGACAGTCAGAGAGAATGCCTAGAGTCTATTTCAATAATCTAGGTATGAGATGACCAGGGCGTACATGAGGGAGGGTGGCAATGTCAGAGGAGAGAAGGCGGGGGGGGGGGCGGTGTATTCAAGAGATGCTGCAAAGATGCAATTGACAGGCCTTGGATATGGGGGATGAGGGAGAAAGAGAGAGGGAGGGATCCAGGATGATTCCTAGCTTGAGAGCCTGAGGGACTGGGAGGATGGTGTTGCCCTCTGTAGTCATAGCAAGTGGAGGTGAGGAGACCTTAGGGGGACAGATGATGACTTCAGTTTTGAATATGTTTGGTTTAAGATGTCTATTGGACATCTAGTTAGTGATATCTGAAGGACAGTTGGAGATGCAACATTGGAGGTCAGCAGAGAGTCTGGAGCAAGATATGTAGATTTGAGAATCATCAGCATAGAGATGGTAATTATGTCTATGGGACCCATTGAGATTACCAAGTGAAGGAGTATAGAGGCAGAAGAGAAGAAGGTCCAGGCTAGAACTCTGAGGATGTTTCTAGTTAGAGACCATGATCTGACTGAAGATTCAGCAAAGGGACCTGAGAAGGTGCTATCAGATTTGTAGGAGGAGAATCAGGAGAGAGGGAGTCCTGAAAACCTAGAGAGAAGAGAGTATCAAGGAAGAGAGGGTGAGCAAGAGGGTCAAAGGCTGCAGAGAGGTCAAGGAGAAGGAGGATTGAAAAAAGTCCATTGGATTGGCAACTAAGAGATCATTAGTAACTTTGGATTGATAAGATTGGAAGCTGAATTGCAAGGTGTTGAGAAGAGAGAAGGTGGAGGCACCTATTGTAGGTGCCTTTCAAGTTTAGCTACCAAAAGTAGAAGATAGAGTGATAGTTTGTTATTATTATTATTCTTGAAAATTGTGTTTATGTATGGATTCAGCTAGAAAACCTCTGAAATCCTTTCTAAGACTGATATTCTGGGAAGTGGCCAGCTTTGGAAGACGGCTGCATTTGGAGTCAGAAGACCTGAATTCATGACTTTAGGACATTTTAACAATTTGGGCCTTAACTGTAGAATGAGTGACTTGTATTTGATGACCCCTAATGGCCCTTCCAGATCTAAATCCCACTAGATGCCTAATAAATGTCCATTAATTTTTTTTAAAGTTCATGACCCTGGATCTTCCCACCCAGTGACACTGGTCTTATGGCTGTTCCATGAACAAGATATTCCATGTCTCAGCTCTGGGCATTTTCTCTCACTGTCCCCACATATGGAACACTCTCCCTGCTCAGCTTAGACTATTGAGCTCTCAAGTAAAATCCCATCTTTTATTGGAAGGCTTCCTCAACTCTTAATTCTAGTGCTTTGCCTCAGATAATTTTTTCCTATTCATTCTTTCTATAGGGCGCTTTGTATGTATTTGCTTGCATGTTTTCTCATTTATTAGATTGTAAGCTCCTTGAAGGCAAAGAACTGTCTTTTGCCTCTTTTTGTGTCACTGTGCCTGGCACACAGTAAGTACTTAATAAATGTTTATTGCTTGCTTGCTTGATCTTCTATAGGACAGCTTTCTTCCATTTCAAATTTAGGTGAGAGGTTTATACAATAGAATATAAGCTACTTGAGGGCAGGGATCATTCGGCCTTTGTGTCCTTAGTCATGTCCTTAACACACACCTCCTATGGTGATTAAAATAATGCATATTGAATTGAATTGCACTAAAGACATCCTCCCATTACCATGAACAGCTCTGGAGAACATACACCTCCCTGTTTTATGCTTTACTTGAGGTTAATAATCAGAGAGTAATGGAACAGAACGATCCTTGTAGTTGCCTTTACCAAAGAAACTTTTGTTATCTTAAGACATACAGGAGAGATTCCTTGTTAGATGATGATCTTTAAAGCTGTGTTTTGTTTCTGGAAGTCACAGGCTTGTTCGTTATTAATCAAGAAAGAAATGCTATTGTGTCATAAGAATTGATGAAAAGGATGGGTTTAGAGAAACCTGGATTTATATAAACTGAAGCAGAGTGAAGTGAGCACAACCTAGACAATTTAGATGATAACAACATAGTTAAAACAAATAATCCTAAAAAATTTAAGATCTCCGGTCGATGCATTGACCAATCACAAATCCAGAGGACTGATTTTTTTTTTTCTGGAGGCAACTGGGGTTAAGTGATTTATCCAGGGTCATGCAGCTAGTAAAGTGTCTGAGGTTGGATTTGAACTCAGGTCCCCTTGCCTCTAGGGCTAGTGCTCTAACTACTGTCCCACCTAACTGCCCCATGACTGATGATTTGTGTTGCTATGCTATGATGGTGGATTCATTTTGCAGAATGAGACAAAGATTTCTGTACATGGACAATGAAGGAATGAGTTTTCCTCTCCACAAGGTAGAAATAAGACTATGTATATTTGTTACAAAGGTTTCACTTTGGGAAGTGTGGAGGGACAGAAAACAAATACATATTTATTAAAAAACAACAACATGAAACAACACAGCTGGCTCTTGTATTCTCTGCATCTCTTGATCAATTGAACTCAAGCTATGGTCTGTTATTGTGAAAGCCTGTCTTTTCTCTCCCTGCGTTTTCACAGAAGACATCTTCAATAATCATGTAGATTATTCTCATAATTTTTATAGGGACCCCTACTCACTGATAGATGGAGGTCTCGGCCACTCTGCCTCCTATGTTCAAGGAGCGGTATGCCAAAGTCTCTTCTGCACTCAGAGATCTGAGCTGATTAATTCAGAAAAACAAGAGTCTGATTCAGTCCCAGCTACTGGAGGGCACTTTAATAAGGGGTAAGTTAATAGGAGTAATATGTTCTTGAAACCTCATTTAAACCACAGATGAATCACTGTACACCCTCTGGGGACCTCTTTCATTCATTTATCACCAGCTCTGAATGGCTTCCACATTTCTAAGGAGGGCAGATGAGACAGACTAAAGAATTGGTGAATAATGGGGAGGACCAGCACATGTGTCAGAAGACTGGTGGAGAGGTAAGGTCAATGCGAGAACTCCTGTCAGGCAGGACAAGGGGGAACAGTGTCTGGGTTTTTATCCTATTCCATGCACGACTCAAGGACACACCCAAAGGCATGAATATTTTTCATTTCCTTAAAAATTTTCTTCTCGGCGAACAACTAGATTTAGTAGAAAGTACCATTGGGTTTATTCTCATCTCTGAACATTCTTTGGACTCTCACCTTTTGTGGAATAATGGAGGATGGGTTGGAATTGGCAAAGACTTGAGGCAGTCAGATCCATCAACAGGTATTGCTATAATGCAAGTGTGAGGTGACGAGGGCAGTACCAGGGGGGTGGCAGGGTCAGAAGAGAGAAGACAGGAGGTATTTGGGAGATGTTGTAAGGATGAAGTCATTAGGCCTTGGCAACAGCTTGGATGTGGAAGGATGATGGGAGATAGTGAGGAATCCATGGTGACTCCTAGGTTAGGATCCTGGGGAACTGGGGGGATGTTTAAGATGTCTGCCAGATGCTTAGTTGGAGATATCTGAAAGGCACTTGGAGATGTGAGATTCAGCCACTAAAGTGACTACACTAAAGAGGTAGTATCAGCATGTCACTCCCTACTCAATGAATTCCAGTGGTTCTCTGTTCTTCATAAATGCTCTCCCCTATCACCCAAGTCTTGTACCTTTTTCCCTGACACATACTCTTTGGTCCAGTGACACTGACCTCTTGACTGTTCCACACACAAGACACTTCACCTCCAGACATATTCTCTCACTGTCCTCCATGCAAGGAATGCTCTCTGTCCTCTGCTTTGATTGTTGACCTCCTTGGTGTCCTTTAGGTCCCATCCCAACTAAAATCCCACATTCTGCAGGAAGCCTTTCCCAACCTCTCTTAATCCCAGTGCCTTCCCTCTGTTAATTATCTTCTATTTATCCTATATATAATTTACTCTGTATATATGTATTTGCATATTGTCTCTCTCATTAGACTGTGCACTCCTTGAGGGCAGGGACTATTTTTTCCTTCTCTTTGTATTCCCATGGCCTAGCACAATGGCTTCCATATTGTAGATGCTTAATAAATATTGATTGATTGATTGAATGAAGGGGTTGGATTCCATGACCTCTGAAGTATTTTCTATTTCTAAAAATCTATCTCATCAATGTCCTTCATCAGTCATAAGTCTGTGAAGGCTTATCTGAAAATGAAAATATGTCACTTGAGATGGGTAACCCTTTAAGCTATTATCATTCAAACTGGAGGGAGACAATATACAAAAGGAAGCTGGAAGGGGGTGGTGGTGCACCGAGGGGCATGATGTTCCCTAGATTGGAAACCAAGCAGAATTCCTGGTGGGAAATAAGAGTTTCCTGGAAAGTACTGAGTCCTCTATAAAGGAAGGTAATGTGTCTCAGAGGATGTATTTGAACCTAGGTCTTCCTAATTCCAAGTCCAGCACTCATAAGTTTCTTTCCTCATTTGTAAGATGAGGATAATAATACCTGTATTCATTTATTCATTCATCCTGGTAATTCTCATTTTGGCTCAATCCCTTGTGGATGGTGCCCTGCTATGGGGTGGGGATACAAAGATGAAGAACTGAGACCTAGACCACACAATATGACCAAACGGGCATTAGAGAGCAACAAATACAGTTATGTGAGGGCCACTTAATAATTGTACTTGCACTTTCTCTCTCTCTCTCTCTCTCTCTCTCTCTCTCTCTCTCTCTCTCTCTCTCTCTCTCTCTCCTTCCTTCCTCCCTTCCTCTTTCTTTCCCTCCCCCCTTTCTCTTTCCTCCCCCTCCCTCCCTCCTCTCTCTCTCTCAGGAAAGAGGAGTTTAGATTATATTAGGAGACACACTGCATATACAAATACAAATGCAGCACAAAGGAGGGTGTGGTAGAGGCAAACGAACAGGGACGATGGAGTCCAGTGGGATTGGATTTGGAGTCAAGTGACTTTGCTCTATTTACTCTATTTACCCTATTCCTCATGCAGAGTTTGTGAGGCTCAAATGAAATCATGTCCATGAGCACACTTCCTTCCTGTAAAGCATGACACAAATAGAGGTTATAGCTTAAATACTTATTGGTTGATTGATGATTTTCCTTGCAGGCTGTTGCTACAGGTTTAATATTGTATTCACACTAAGTTCACTTGGTATCAGCATCAAATCCCAGAACACACCTAAATTTCTCCAAAAGTATTGAATACATGCAATCTAACATTGATTTTTACTAAGTATTTACTTTGTGCACATTATCAATCTTAGTGACCCCAGTTTCCCCATTTTCTTTCTGTTTACTGTGGAGAGAAGCTGACATCCCAAGGTGCTCATATAATTTCCCTCTTTTTTAAAGCTTGGTTTAATTAAGCTAGTTCTTAGACCCACTGTATTAAGGAGTGACATTCAAACCCAATAGGTTTTGGAAGGAGGCAGGGAAGAAAGGAATGAGAAATTGAAGAGAGGGGAGCAGCAGCAGCATGTGCATACACTCCCGTGTGTGTGTGAGAGAGAGAGAGAGAGAGGGAGAGACAGAGAGAGAGAGAGAGAAGCACAGAGACAGAGAAGAGAGAGACAGAGAGAGAGAGAGAGGGAGAGACAGAGAGATGTAGAGAGAGACGGAGAGAGAAGAGAGAGAGGGACAGAGACAGAGAGAGAGACAGAGAGACAGAGACAGAGACAGAGAGAGACAGAGAGAGAAGGCGCATTTATTAAGTAGCCCTCATATAACTCTATTTGCTGCCTTCTAGCGCCCCTATTTGGTTATATTGTGTGGTCTAGCTCTCTAGACCATGGAGGTAGAGTCTTATCCTCAGGGGATACTGCTCTTAGTATAACAGGATAGTCTATTGCTAAATTGTCAGTGTGAGCAGTCTCACCTCACAAATAAGCAAATCCTACAAGTCAAGAACTGATATATTGTTTTGTTGATTGTTTAGACTTAAGAAAGGAATAGAAAAATGTTAATACAGATGAAATTTACAGTAAGTTTTGCATATATATATATATATATTTTTTTTTTGTTTTTGGAGAGCACACCTTTCCCAGTGTTGAACTCTGTATACAGGGCTGCACATTCAATATTGCTGTTGTAGAGGAGAGCAGCCAGCTAACCATTCCAGGCTTGGATGGGATTTTCGAGCATATGCATTCTCATTGAATTCTCCCTCTTTGGTTTTGCCATTTTCTTGGAGGGATACAGGGTCACAGCATTGTTACTGGTCATGCAGGTAGTAGCAGTTTTGCTGAATTTATCAATGTTTTTAACTATTACCATGGACCTTTGGTTACTGGGGAATTTGAGAGTTGGTGCCTAATGTGATAATGAAACTGAGGTTTGTTTTTCTTCTAAGGAGGTAAAAAGTTGCTTGTGGGGTGGGATAGGGAGAAGGATTCTTTTTCATAATGTAGGTACCATTTCTTTCATATTTGGAATGTGCCTACATTTCAGAATCTGGAAAGCAAGGGAAAAGGAAGCTACTGTTTCCCCAAATCCTAGATTCAGAGCTGGAAGAGACCTAGTCATGTAGTCAAACCTACTCATCTTACTAATGAGAAAATTGGAGGCCATAGAGGTCATGACTTGACCAAGGTCACATGGGTATTGTCAAAGTTGAAATCTGAACCCACGTCCAATGGTTTCTCCATGGTATTACATATCTAAAGTCAGCTGAATACTGTATTTCATGTTTCCATGGCTAGAAATGGTTTGATGGCTGGAGAGAAGGCTAAAAGAAACTAGAAACCTAGCTAAATAAGCAATGTCAAAAAGAATTAAACTCTGCCCCCCAAATCTGAAGTAGATGGAGCAGTTCCCAAGAGGAAATGCATTTAGGCCTCCATGTTTTTATTTTTGGTCAGTTGGCTTTACTCCCTCTGTACGTTTGGTAAAAGGTCATCACTGAACCATATCAGTGGAAATCCTGTAAATTAAATAGCTAATAATAATAATAGTTGCCATTAGTATACAGCTTTAAGATTTGCAATGAACTTTTATATACCTCATCGCATTAGACTGTGAGATGAGATCCTGTCTTTTGCCTTCTTTTGTACGCCCAGAGTCTGGCTTATAATAGATACTGAATAAGTGCTTATTGACTAACTAGTTTGATCCACACAACAAGCAGATTAAGAGCGATTCTTAGAGATTACAAATACACTTTGCTTTATGGAATAGATGCAAATCAGCAAAGCTTCTTGTAAAGTGAACCTTCATGGATCAAATACTGTTTATTCATTGACTTGTTGGTATTTGGGTAGCTGTGGGGGGATGGCAGAATAGTGTGGGCCAGAAGGGATCAAGATTAAGAATGTTGCTAGATAAGAAGTAAGGCTGACTTCATTTCAAAGAGGACCAATGACATTATGGATGATGTCTTGGATTTAAGTGAGGCAAAGTTGCACAAAGTCATCAACCTCACTTTCTCTTCCTGAGTCATTGAAGTCCAGTGGCAAGAAGAAAGTCAGGATGCTTGGCAATGGACCAGGATGCAGTGAGTGACCTTGGCATCTCTGAAGTCTGACCAAGTTCCAAGTGCTCCACAATATCTGCTTTAGCTGCCTTTATGGTTGTTGGGGCAAATTGCTCTCATTGGCCCATTTCAGGGTAAAGTCTTCACATGTTTGGTGTAGACATCCCCTTAATTCACTGATGGGTTTGAGTCCCGTCAGTTGCCTCCAACCTGGTTTAGCCCATCTTCTGAGACAATTTATTGGGGGTGTAACCATTGTGCATGCTACAGCTTCTTAGGATTCAGTAACAGGTGGACATCAAAGGTGAATGAGCACCCCTGCAAAGGGCTCAGCAAGCCCTCATACCAGAGGTTTTAGTCCTCCCTGAACACCCTATAGACCTCAAGACTGGTATACAATGTACAATGGAAAGAATGCTGACTTTGGAGTTAGAGGACCTAGGTTGGAAGTCTGATGTTATCATTCACTACCTGTGTGACCTTAGGCAAATCATTTCTATCTATCTGGGAATTAGTTTCCTTACCTGTAAAATGATTGGGGTCAGATTAGATGACCTCTAAGGTCCCTTCTGGCTCCAGTTCTATGATCTGAGGTACCAGAAGTCTAGAGTATCACAGGTCAAAGTCAGGCCAAAAAGTTAGTGCAGTCAACAGCAATGATCTGGAAGTTAGGAGACCTGGACCCTTATGCTAGCTCTGCAGCTCACTATCTAAGTGACTTTTGGTGAATCACTGGGTTTACTCTCACTAAAAACCCTTATATCTTGGGCATGTTGCAGTGGGAATTCTTTTTTTAGGCATGGATTGGTTGGATTAGATAGCTGCCAAGATTCTTTCTGTATTTCTAGGTCATTGGTACTAAGCGGTCCTAGCTCTTGGAAACGCCTTCTTCCCAGTCTTTGGCTTCCTGCATGTCTGTATCACCACATAATTTGAGCCTTCTGGTCTCTGCAGCAACATAGGGTCATCATCAAAGCCCAGGGAATGGGGCAGTTGCCCTAATTTACTAAACTTGATTTGAAGTCAGAAAAACTAGGTCCTCTACCGTACTTTAGCTCTGCTTCAAGTTAAAACAGACCAAGCCCCTTCATCAGTTTCATCAGTTTGAAATCTATTGAGTTTATTTAAAATGAGATTATTCAACGGACTTCCCCTGCCCTTCCCAAGCTAGTTGACTGAGGGCATTTCCCCTGAAGTTGAGCATGAACCCTCATCACTTCCAGTGGCTGGACTCCTTTGCTAACCAGAAGATTCTGGTTGGTTCCCACATGTACTTCCCTTTATTCCCCTCTCTCTCCCTCCACCCTCCCCACCAAAAAAAGAGGCTGTATCACAGATTGACGGCAAGGTAGCAGTAGGTTTTCAAGGGAGGAGACAATGACTGTTCCTCTTTTCTGAGCATGTGGTTTGGTACTCCTACAGCTTTCCTTTAGATTTTCCATAGTGTGTGGGGGGTGGGGAGAGGGATAAACAGCTATGGCTTGGCTATTATGAGCAACAAGGAATCAGTACATGTGCTTGTCTACGTGAGATTGGGACTTAACTTCAAGGTTCACCCTGTCTCTTCTGTTTTGCATTTCTTCCCCTGAGTATAGATGACTGCACAAAATTCCCGAGAGACAGTTTATTTTGAGCCTGATGGCTATTTTGAGAGTTCAGGAGTTTCTGGGTTTCTCAGTCAGTGCTGACTGACATTCAAGAGGTGATACATTCAGCTACAACTTCTAGGAGGAGAAGATGATATGAGAATGAGCCATGCCTGCTGGATTGGCAAGAAGTACCTTCAATGACAGATCTGAGGTGAAACTGTCATGTCTTTACATGCTTTAAGAATTTGTGTCATGCCTCAAACAGTTATTAATGCATGGTTTTGAGTCTTTGTGTTTAAGCATTTTTTTTCTGCAGAAGAAATAAATAGCTGTCCTATACCTGATGTACTTTGTACACTGAAGATCATGCTAGAAGTTAGCTAGTCCTAAGCATGAGTCAGGTTTAAGAGTTGTTTAAAAGATTATCACCAAAGTACTTTAAGGAAAGGGTATAATTAGCCAGAGACAATGAGGAAAAAAGACCTCTTTAGAGGTCAGGATCCCCCAGGATCTAGTTGACACAAGTCCAGATATAGGATTCTTTAGTGGGTGAGGGGGGTCCCCACTCTTTAGACCAGAACATCTACTATAGCTGTTAATATGTTCTATATCAGTATGTAATTTATTTTTATTTGATACTTGGGGTATTCTTGAGAAGAAATGTGGGGTTGGGGAGAAAACTGGGTTTGTACCCAAACCTTAAGGGATGAAAAAATATTTGGGATGAGGAAGAGATAAATGTGTAAAGATTGTCTGTTCTGCTACTCATCTACCTTCCAGCCTTCAAGTGTGATAGGTCAGGACTGGAACTGATTTTGCTGGTGTAGGAAACTGGTACTTTCTCTGCAATTTATTTATTTTTTAAAAGCAATAGGGGTTAAGTAACTTGCTCAAGGTTACATGGCCAGTTATTTCTGGGTGTGGTGGTAAGTATCTGCGCCTGGATTTGATCCCCAGGTCATCCCGACACTGGGGCTGGTGCTCTTACTCACCGAGCCAACTGGCCGCCCCTCTTTCTCTGCAATTTAAAGTCAGTGAGCATTTCCTGGACACTCTGAGGTTTCTAGACCCTATGAACAGAGTCACACAGTCAGTATATGTCAATGGTAGGACTGAAACCTAGATCTTCCTGACTTTGAGGCTATCTATCTACTAGATTTTCCCATATATGTGTTTATGTATATGGATGTGTATGTTATATAATGGCAGCTAGGTGGTATAGTGGACAGAGTGCAGGGTGTAGTCAAGAACACTCTTCTTCCTGAGTTCAAATCCAGCCTTAGACCCTGGGTGACCCTGGACAAGTCACTTAACCCTATTTGCCTCAGCTTCTTCATTTGTAAAATGTGCTGGAGAAAGAAATGGAAAACCACTCTAGTATCTTTGCCAAATGGATTCATGAAGAGTGAGACAGGACTAAAAAATAATTCAACAACAAGAATGTGTATATTAAGATAGGAAGAGCTTTCAGGAAGACAGAGGGGATAGCCTTGGCAGGGGGCGTTCTGCCCAAATTCTATCAGGAGTTGATTGTGTTAGTAAAGGATCAAGAAGTTGATGTTTCAACTACAGGTGCAATGGAAAGATATTTGAAGAATTTTGAGGGAAGTCAAAAGCCTGGAGTCTAAAATAGAACCTGAGGTTTACATCTCAGAGATTAAACTTAAGGAAATTAATATATTTAAAGCAATATGCAACTATTTATTTTTAAATTTTATAACTCATGCATTCAGACCAGAAGTGAAATTGCTGAAATTTTAGTTTCTAGGCTTTGGACCCCCACACAGTTTGAAAGATGTTATCCGATTCATTGACCATCAAAATGTCTTCTCCAGTAGGAGACAAAGAGCATTTTGAGTGAAGGATACAAAAAATATCAATCTGGACTTAAAAACTAAACGAAATAAAACATGGGGATCTATCACCCAAGGATTCAATGTTGATGTTAAGACACATTAAAAAATTGTAGGAATTAAACTGGATAAAATTTCAATAGAGGCAATTTGATGTAGTAGATTGAAAGTCAGCCTTGAAGTCAGAAAGATTTAGATTCAAGTCTCACCTAAGACACCTACTGGGTGTGTGACCCTGGGCAGGGTACTAGGTGACCTTCTCAGGGTACTAGCAACTCTGAGATCTAAGTTGCAGAGAAGGTGCTCACCTCCAAAAACAGAGGCAGTTTGCTCACTCAGGAGTTCTCTATTAACCATGTGAAATCACAGCTTCAGTCCCAAACCCTAGAGATTGCAAATGATCATAATAAAACATCTCCCAAAGTAGATAGGATGTTATAAAATCAGCTTTGCTGATAGCTGAAGCTTTAATAAAGAGGAAAAATGGAAGGCCTGGATTACTGCCTCTCTTCCTTCCAACTTTTCTAAGGGTGAGATTGCCACTTTTTCCTCTTTAGCCTTCATTGTGGAAGAAAATGCTTCTGCCCCAGATACTAGCTGCGAGACCCTAGGCAGGTAGGTCACTTAACTTCTCCCTGCCTCAGTTTCTTCTTCTGTCAAGTGGGGATAAGAACAGCACCTAGTTCCCAGGATTGCTATGATGATCAAATAAAATAATATATTTAAAGGACAATTGAGAGCTATGTGTAAATTGTTACTCTCCTGTGGTTACTCAAGAGAAGGACTGATTCTAGAAGAACCAAAAGTTCCAACCTGGAATCCTGGGAGACTGTTACTTAGTTTTATCCTTATAGAAAAACGCATCCCCACTATCAGTAAATCAGGCATGAGCCAGTGGGTCCAGAGTTTTATTTGGGTTACTTCTTATATAATCCAAGCTAAGAAATTCTTAGAGAAAAGTGAGCCAGGAACAAAAATAATGTGTGGGTGTTTTAATAAATTCTGGGCACTTTACTTCAAGGACAATTTAGATGATCCATTCTTTGGCTTGTTACCATACATCTCCCACAGATGGCTATTCCCAATGACTAGTTCATTAGACAAAGGCATAACTCACCAGAAGCCAGAGAACATTCTATTTATTCCATGAATTGTAGCATTTAGCAGATGTCAGGGGTCAACTTGCAATTGGAAAGGAAAGGGGAAAGGAGAACCAGAAAGGGCCAGGGTTGCCAAAAGCTGTAGACTGGGAATACGAGTCTAGGTAGAGCTCAATCTTATGGATTCCTGATTCTAGGGTAACATAGCCATGGTAAAGGGCAGCCATTTCAACCTGGATTTGGGCTGGGCTCCCAAGTACCCTCTGGAGATCAATCACCAGAATGATCTTACAGGACCTTAAAATCTGGTTCTGAGGCTTGGACATTAATCACCCCTATATTTCATTGCCAAATAGCCAACAAGACCAGGCTAGGAGGAGTGAATGAGATTTTAATATCATATCAACTCTGTAGGACCAGAAATCATAGGGAAAGGAAACATGAATGTTTTTCCTCTCTTTTGGAAAATTCTGTATATATGTATATTACATCATACAGTTTTACAGGCAGGTTTTTTTTAAATCAAATACTTAAATATATATGATGCATATTTAAAACATCAATTGGTTGAGATGACAAATGATTAGTCTTGTTAATATTATTTTTCTGTGGAGAATGGTGAGGTTAGTTTCCAGTTGGGCTCTGACCCTCTTCAGGAGGAATATTCATACTCCTCTGCACTGCGGCGCCCAAAATCCATCCAGCCCATGTAATCTCTGTCATTTATCCTGTGGTTGGGGTCAATGCTCTGGAGGTTTTTGATCACTGGCATTCGAGCAGAAGAACCTAATAAGGTGAGGAGAGGGAAAGAACCAAAACCAAATAAATCCATCAATCAACAGGCATTTTGTTAAATACCTACTATGTGCTATTCACAGTACTAGGTGATGGGAATACAGACAAAAAATGAGACAGTCCCTGTCGTTAAGTACTTAAGTTATACATGAAGCAACAGAACCTGTTGATTCTGCAAAATGCAATTTTGAAATTTTCTTTGTAGGACTCAAGACCTGTAGTTAGTGCCCAGCAGTTTCTCTTGAGACATGCACTCCCACTGAAGCCACACTAAATAACACCAGGTATGTTATTGTTGTTGGTATCTAGAATGAGATCTTCTATGCCCTTAGACTCTTTTCCTGAATTAACCCCTTGTATCCCATGTGTATACACAGCAGACCCAGAATAGTTTGAAAATGCATGAAATGAGACTGAGAGGATCTGGGTCTCTAACATCAACCTTAGTGAGCCTTCTTCTAAACTTTCTAATCAACAGCCAATCACTACTTTCTACGGGCCAGCCACTGGTAACAAGCTGGGGTGGGTATGCACTAACAGATTCAGAATATGAGCCCAGGGATGAAAGCCTTGGTCTTTAATAAGAATCTTTGTACCAAGGGCAAATGGCATGAAACACACTCTCTTAGGAGAGTAGGGGTTGGGAGTGATAGAAGGCAAAGACCCTAGAACATAGGTTGCTGCTGATCCAGGGAAGATATTTAGTGGATTTTTATTTTAACTAATCATTGCTAATTAATTTGCTAAAGAATTGCAAATGTTTCCAACAACTTTTAACTTTGTGAGGAAGCCCTAATCATCCCCCATGGTTACAGATCCCATACTGGGTTTTTCTTTCTTTGTTTCTTTCTTAATTTCTTTCTTTGTAGGTCACAGTTTGTCTTTTTTTTTAATCAGTTATCTAAAGGGAACATAAGTTTGCTAAACACGAAATTCTTTTGATCGCCATTTATAGGAACTGCAACATCTTCTTGGATCTATTTCAGAAACCACATACGGCACAGAACGATCATTTCCCAGTATGTTAGTTCTGTATGGCACCAAAACACCAACTGTATTCTCTTGATGAGGTGTCAAGCCTCCAATTACAGAAACTACTCCCTCAAACAAAACAAAAAACACCAAAAAAAAGGAAAGGATCTGATTTTACCTCTAAATTACATAAATGCCCATCAGTTGTACTAGAGCAGGGATTCTGAACCTCTGCTGGGTCATGGATTCTTTTGGCAGTGTCTGGTCTTTAAATGCATAAAATAGACTACATAGTATTAAAATTATATTGAAATATGGTTATCAAAACACTAGAAACAATAAAAAATCCATGACTCTAGGTTAAAAACCCCTGATCTAGAGGGAAACTTTTCTATGCTTCCAGTGGGGTGTGCTGGAGCCAGCTCTAACCAGCTAGGGAAAACCAACTGTTACATTTTCAGTATGAGGATTTACATCAAGGGTGGGGAACCTGAGACCTCAAGGCCACATGTGTAGCTCTCTAGGTCCTCAAGTTCGGAGCTCATACTGGAGCCTCAAGTTAAACCCTTTGACTGAATCCAAACTTCACAGAACAAATCCTTTTATTATTATTATTTATTAATATTTAATTAATATTTATCATTTATATTATATGTATTTATCTTGTATAATTTAAATATAATATTAAATGTAATAAATCACAATTGTATTATATAATTTAACTTTATTAATATTTATAATTTAATATTGTTATTATTATCCCATTATTACACCTTGGAAATGAGCAAATGCTACAAATCAGGGCTTGATTTATTGTTTTGTTGGTTGTCAAGTCTTAAGAAAGTTGTGGAGAAAATTTAAATAATGCAGATTAAACTTAAAAATGTGTTGTGGATTTTCAGAGCGTTGGTTGTCAGACATCCAACAATAAAGGTTCTTCCCACTCTCTACCTCCTTACCTAAGATAGCAAACTTCTACATTCTTTATTATTCAGGAACTAATAATCAAATAGGGAGCTGCAAAGTTATCACCCTTGATTGGGCCATTGTGGACTGCTTAATCTAGCTGTAGCTAATCCACAGCTTTCTATAAGGTCTATGGGCCAATTACTAGCAGTGAAATCTTGGATTGGAGAAGTAGGCAATTTATTGAGAAACACGAAAGTCACCTTAATGCTTGAATGTAAGTCTACCTTTCCTTGTTTTTTTTCATAGGGTCTGAGAAGCCAGGTTGGAATCCTGGGGATCTATCATGGATGAGTATGTGTTGTTGTCATTGATACACACTGGCTAATTGTTATCCTTTGTTCTTAAAGAGGACCAAAATGAAATCACTATGCTAGAGTCAAGTTTCAGTGTGTCTGACTGTGGCTGATCAGACCAACATGAGCTTGGAATGTTCTACCACAGGTCTGACACGAACAGTATATGTGAACGTTTGGGGGGGGTGGATTCTCTAAATTCGAAGGAGAGAAGCATAGCACTCCCCTTGATGAGGATCAAAGAGGTCCTAGTGGCCTTTACAATACATATATGGGTATGGCAGTGTAGCATCTAACTCTGTAGCATCTAACCATCAGTATACATAACTGTGGGAATATGTATACCTATCTATACCTACAGTGCCAACTACTATAATCTCTTTTTGACACAGAAATATTTAAGCTATTCAAGCTTCAAATTGTACTTAGAGTTTTGGAAAACGATGTATACATCATAATAAAACACTCAATTAGAATCATTAGCAAGATGACATGTTCCTTGGCTCAACTTCCAATCAACCAATCATTCAACAAGCATTTAGTAATAACCCACCATGTGCCAGAGATTGTGCTAAGATGCTGAGATAAAAGACCAAAATGAAATAGTTCCTTCCCTCAAGGAATCTGCATTCTAACAAGGGAGACTTTGTTGGTTGTTGTTCATCCTTCATTCTCAAAGGGGACCAAGGCCATCATCGATACATAAATAAGGATATTTTAAACTACATATGTTTATAAATGTACCAAATTAAAGGTAATGGGGGAGAGATACTGCCATGGGGGAATCAAGAAGGAATTCATATTAGAGGTGGTGCTTAGGATGAACTTTGAAGGAAACTAAGAATTCTAAGAAGTGAAGTTGAGGAGAGGGTGACATGAGAGAGAGCCTATGCAAAAGCACAGAGATGGGACATAGCTTGTTGTGTGCAAGAAACATCGAGAAGGCTGCTTTGAATTTTTAGAACTGGAGGAAGTCTTTACACATATCTCTAGATCTCTATACCTGCCTATGTGTATCTCTGTAAAACAAATGTGCCAACTCTTGCCCATGAAGTTACTTTTGTGGGTCCCAGCACTTCCAAAATCTGAGATAGGTGACAATGTGGATGTTACCAATGCTTATACCCAGTGAAAAATGCCTAGAAGATATTCAAGACCCATGTCTCTAGGCTGGGTCTCCCAAGAGTGATTTCTATTGCAAGATTGTTAGAATCTATTAGGAATCAAACATGGCAGTCTAGGTGAATGGTCATCACTGCCTCATTGAAGCAGTTGAGCTATGAAAGTAATCCCTTGGATACAAACCCAGGGCAAAGCACACCATCATTCCAAGGCCTCCAGACACTGTCCTTCAGGTTCAAAGTTCACCTAAATCTCCATGGGCTATGTTGATAAGATTTCCTTGGACCATCACATCAAATAAAAATGTAAGGTGGTATTAGGAGGAGGACCTATAACATTTTTCTGGCTTTTAAAATGGGTTTTCAAAAGTCATAATAAAAATTTTTTAAGAGGCAAAATAGACATTTCTATTTTTTAGGTTTCTTTTCCCCCTGGATTTTTCTGGTTAATTCTTGGGCTTTGACATTCTTTATCCAGCACACTTAAAACAGTCTCCTTTTGGTTTCAGTGAATATAGCCTCTCCAATCTACTCCCCTTCTAGAGGCAAGCATCCCTTTACTCCCTTAGAAGTCCGTTAAACCCCATAGTTCTCAAAATCCAGTAGACTTTTTTTTGCCTTTAGGGACAAATTAGAATGTCTAATTTGGGGCTTTCAGACTCTCTTCCTCACTTAGCCCATTATACTGAAATATCCTCTGATACTAGATCCCAGTTTATAGGTTCCTTGTCATTTAGTCATCCTTAACATGATTTTTAAAAACCCAACCCTATTAATTAAACAAAGATTTCTTAAATGTTTTTTAAGTACAAGGTCGTAGTTGGAGATAGGCAACTGAAAATACAGCCTTGGTTCTCTAGTAGGGTACAATCCAATCCATTGCAAGTAGGGGAGAGGGGGAGGGTGAATCAAAAAGGGGGTAGTTGCTACACTAATTAAGCAGCAATTTGTATTGGGAACTGTTCTAGGAATTTCTAATTTAACAGATGGTACTTACATGGCAATATTATTATTAAGAGTGGGCAGCTAGAGTGTGCAGTAGATAGAGACAGGGTCTGGAATCAAGAAAACTCATCTTCATGAGTTCAGATCCAGGCTCAGATACTTACTAGCTGTGTGACCCAGGGTAAGTCACTAAACTCTGTTTACCTCAATTTTCTCATCTGTTAATATATATGTTAAGCCATTTATGCCTTTGCTTTTATGTGTTTTTGTAGTACAGGGGTTAGTAAGCTGGAGTTCCAGAACCTATTTATTAAAATATTTTGATAACTGTATTTAATTATATTTTCACCTTGTAATCTTATGTATTTTCTTTTATGCATTTAAAAACATTATTCTGAGAACCACAGACTTCACTAGATTGCCAAAGGGGTCCATGACTCAAAATAAAGTGAAGATGTCCCATTAGTGTTTTCATTTCTTTGTTCACTTGTTTCTCTAGGACAGGAGCAGTGGCTCCCAATGTTTCCTTCCCTTCTACTCCCAGCATCCTCAGGAAGGTACTGCAAGCCCAGCATATAGATAGTGGCTGTTCATTATGAGTTGATTGGTAATTAGGCATTTCTTAATTTTATCCTGTAAAATTCCTAAACATGCTTGGCTAATCCTAAAAGCCATAATGATTAAGCTAATGCACTTTAAATATTCTGATATTGGAATGATTGCTTCCCAGTGGAATTGAACTCCTCAGCTGGATAAACACCATAAAAAAAAACTCATCATAATGGGTACAATTCTTCTCTGAAGAAAGTAAGTTTTTAAAATATAATGTAAGATGAAAAGCCCAGAAATGCTAATAACATTCACAGTTAAGTTGATAGGGAAGTAGTACTTTTTTTTTTAAATAATTCACTTTAGACATTACATTCCACCAAATGGTAAAAACTAAACTGGCAAGCAGAAAAAGAAATCTTTTAAAGTTAAGGGCTCACAGGAGCTGAGAGATTCCCATATAGAATTCAAAAGATTGTAGGGGAAGACGAAAATATGGTTTCTCCAGAGAATATGCAACAGCTCTCATTTATATGATGCTTGGTAAAAATGCTTTCCTCTTAGCATTATTAGCCCCATCTTACAGATGAGGAAACAGCCGATATTTTTTTTTTAAATGGCTTGTAAAGTGTTAGAGAGAATGCCTGAGCTCCTCTGATTCCAATCCCAGGCTCTATCTACTCCAAAACACCGTAAATGAGATGGTTATAACTTTTTCACCCCCAGATTGCTAAGAGGCTCTACAGGTCTGTGATCTTATAGAGTTCTTAATGGTGTACTTGGGACATTAAAAGTGTATAACAAGAATAATAAATTGCATTCATATAGCACTTGAAGCTTAATAAAGTACTTTATATATATTATCTCAATTATTTACTGTTCACAACAGCCCTGGGAGGTAGGTGCTATTATAATCCCCATTTTACAGATGGGGAAACTAACTCAGACAGAAGGGAATTGACTTGCTCAGGGTCACACAGTCAGTATCTAATTCAGGATGTGAACCCAGATCTTTCTGACTCCATGTTCACTCAACAGTGGCTCTATCCATTGTGTCATGGGGTTACTTTGTGTTTTATCAAAATTCCCCTGATTTTATTGCATTATTTCTCTAAATTTTGGTAAAGAACACACAGAGGGTGCTGATCAGAAGAAAGCAAGTTGCATTTCCTTACATTCATATAGTAATTATTTCTCCAAAGGGTGAAAGATATAATTTTGTTTTTGAAGATTTCCATATTCCAATCAAAGTAATTTTGACTGCTATGGATATAATTCCTTCTATTGGTCAACATTAATGGATGCAAGCTGAATAAATCAGCCTAATAGCTTTTGTGATGCAAATGGGAAGCTATTAATTTTGGGGAGTGATAAATGTATAATCTTTCTACTGTTACTACCTGTCAACAAGCAAATCCCTTCCCAATTAACCTTGTTTAAAAAAAAAAAGAGTAAATTCAAGCACAGTTCATCACATTTAAGTGTTTTAGGTTTTTTTTTCTGTTGTTTGTATATGGTTTCATCTGTGGGAGAAGGTCAATGAATAAGTCTTTACTAAGTGCCTGCTATATGTCAGGCATTGTGCTAAATGCTGAGGAGACAAAAGAAAGGCAAAAGAGAGTTCCTGCCCTTAAGAAGCTCAATCTAAGTCACTTCCACAAATATTTACTAAGAGCTTACTATGTGCCAAGGGCAGCTAGGTGGCGCCATTGTGGATAGAACACTTGACCAGGAATCAGGAAACTCCTCTTTCTGAGTTTAAATACAGCCTCAGACACTTACTAGCTGTGTGACCCTGGGCAAGTCACTTCACCCTGTTTGCCTCAGTTTCCTCATTTGCAAAATGAGCTGGAGAAGAAATGCCAAGAAAACTCCCAAAAAGCATGATGAAGAGTTGGACATGACTGAAAACAAATGAAATGAATGTGCCAATGTGTAAGTGCCATCCAGTATGCAGATCAGCAATGCAATCTTTAATTTATAGGCTGGAGGTAGTGGGGGGGGCGCTGAAAATTTAAGCAGCTTGTCCATGGTTACACATTTCAGAAGTAGGACTTGAATCAAGGACTTCTGGACCTAAGGTCAACCTTTTATCAGATACTCCATTGCTACTTCTCTTAGCTATGCTAGCAGATCATAATGTTTATTGTTCCATAAATAAAACACTGTGTTGGGAACAGATGGTCAACTCAGTAAGAATCTATAATTATGCAGCTCCCTGTCAATATTAGCCAATTTTCAGAATTTAGCTGTAACATATATAAGCTTGAGATTTGCTTTGCAAATATGATATTTATAGTTAGGATAAATGCCCCTCCATATAGGGATGGCAAATCAAAACATCCCCAGTGACATTGCTGTTGATTCAAGCAAAGAAAATACCTTGTAATAGGAACATGGGCTCAGTGATTTTGGGGCAGGGCCAAGAAGCCAGCATGGGAATTTTGATATTGCCATGGTCCTGGTGGGAAGGGTCATGGAGGAGTTCCCAAAGGGGCAGACTTTACAACACAGACCAAGCACGAACAGATGGGAGACAGAATACTTTCTAGTCCCTTTATCTGAGAGATGTTTGATAACCTGCAGTGACATACTTTGCTTAATTGCAAACTCATATTTCACTTTACATGCAACTTAGAAATCTGAAATGCAAACCATATCAGGAGATACAAAATATTCAAATGAACTGAGCGAGAGTTCCGTGTTGACATTTTATATTAATTTTGAAGGAGAGCCTAATTTTGTTATTGAATGACACCCTTATAATATGGGCAGCATGTATTACAAAGGGGTTCTACATTTTATTTGGTTTTGCAAAATGATCTTATCCATATAGCAAAAGAGATCAAGGATTTGCAAAGAAGAGCTCCTAGCCTTGAGTCAAGAGGTTGTGAATGAATCTTAACATTAGGGAAAAGGATTAAGAAAAGAACAGATTTCCATCTGGGAGGAGCCTCTAGTCCCTCCCCCTCGTCTCACAGATGGGGAAACTGAGAACCAGAATTGCTTGCCCAAAGTCACACAGCTAGGAAGCATTTCAAGCATCTTGTTACAGCTAATTAACCAAGAGCCTAGAAAATCATTAAAGAGTTGATGCAACCTATGCCATAGCATTTCTAACTTCCAAATGACTAAGCAGGGAGGGAAAATCAACATGCCACTCTTATCAATTTCCTGAAAGAGGAAGAAAATCCACTAAAAGAGGCAACCTAGCTTCACCTTCTGTCTCATAGTTGGCTAAAAGGATTGCAATTAATGGGAAATATTAAGAAAATTCCAGGAAGAACAAATCCTCTGTTTTTTTTTGTCTACTGGGGTTGTATGATGGAGATGTGGCTGTAATATAAGTAGAGATTCCTCACTGGATTCTGAATCACAGAATCAGAGCTTGAAGGGACCTTGGAAATTTGCTAGTTCTCCCTATTCCTGAACAAGAACCTTCTGTAACGGACCCAAAAAGTGGCCATCTGACCTTGACTTGAAGACCTTCAATGAGGAGGAAGTTGTGACTTCCAGAGGTAGCCCATTCTACTTTTTAATAGCTTTCATTGTTGGGATTTTATTTTTTCTTATATTCATCCTAAATTTGCCTTTACAACTTTCATCAATGGTTCTCAATGCCACCCACTAGGGCCAAGAAAAGTATGTCTCACACCTCTTTCACAGGACAGCCCTTAATACTTAAATACTTTAAAATATTGAAATACTTAATAAAATACTTAAGTATATCACATATTCCCTAAGTCTTTCCTTCTCCAGGTTAAAGATTCCCAGTTCCTCCAATTAATTTTTGTGGCATGATCTCAAGGACTTTTTTTTTTAAACATCTGTACTCCCCTTTGGATTTTTCCTTGGTTATCAAAAGTCCTTCTTAAAATGCTATGCCCCAAACTGAACACAATACACCAGATATGGCCTGATCAGGGCAGATTTGGCAAGCAGATCACCACCTTATTCTTATGCCCTTCTGAATTTTGCCCAAGATTGCATTTTATATATATATATATATTTTTTTTTTCTTTTACTTCCATGACTTGTATTGAGGTTATGGTCTGCTAAAACCTCCAGATCTTTATCAGAGGAAGCATGGTGCAGTTGCATCTTCCCCATTTGTCCCAGTGAAGAGGTCCTAGGCTTGAATAATTGTTTTTCTACTTCCTACCTATAAGATGCTGAATTAATCACTTCACATTTCTCTGCCTTAATTTCCTTGCCTGTAAGTCGAGTGTTGGACTTAGATAACTTTTATTATCAATTTTGACTTTATATGCCATGATCCTATGAATACAGTCTCAAACTTAGTTCATGACATAGAAAGTATGTATGTGTAGAAGGAAAATCACATATAAGTAGTCCCACTTGAAGCAATTATTAAAACTGTTGACTTGGGGCAGCATTGATGAAGTGGATAGAAAACCTCTGTAGAAACCAAGAAAATATGGGTTCAAATTTTGTCTCTGATACATATTGACTTTGTGGCCCTGGGCAAATCAGTTAACCTTCTGGTTCTCAATTATAACTCAATGGTGCCAACCTGCATTGGCAGAGGGAGCTTCTTCATTCAGGAATTCCCTAACAGTGGTGTCAAACCCAAATAAAAATGGAAGTCATTACATAAGGATCCCTGTGGGCTGCACATTGGCTCAATTTTAAAATGTAATACCATCTTAATAAATGCTTATTGAGTTGAGAACCATAAAAGTTGGGAGACTAACTTGACCAAAGTCACAAAGGTCATAAGAGCTAGAACCTCTAGCTCCTTTGCTCTTTCCACATTGAGCTATGTGAGGACAGAGATGGCGTTGAAGTCTAGGAGTCCTGGATCCCAGTTCATGACTCTTTCCTTGAACCTAATTTATTCCCAGGGAATAACATCAGGTGCTGGAAAGATGATAATTTATTTATTTCTTAGGGAATTGGGGAACAATCTCTATTCAACAGTAAGAAATAAATCATCAGATCATTTCACGATGGTGATATTCTTTAAATATTTATTATTCAAAGAAACCCAAATATCTCTCTCACCCACAGACGATCCTTCTCACCTTGGCAGAGAAGCATTCATTTAACATGAAGTGTTCACTCCTTTTAATCCTTGCTTTGATGAAATCTGACAGAATATTTTAATGTTTTAAGGGTCATTTTTTTCTGTCAAATCTTGTGAGCTTATCATAGTTCACATCTTGCTCAATGATTTTAAATCAAAATACATAAGGATATTATGATTATAGGTTTAGTGCTGGAAGGGACCTTGGAGGCCATTTAGATTAATCCCTTCACTTTATAGACAAGGAGTCAGAAGTTTAGGGGAGACAAAGTGGCTTCTTACATAGGCATTAAAAGATAAGCCCAGCATTCAAACTAGGAACTCCAGTTTTAGCAACCCTTCCACTGGACCACACTGATCCTAGATATTTGGTTAAAAAATGAGAGTTAGGAGCTTTTTCATGTCTTTGTCCTATTTTAATTATCTGAATGAATTAATTCAGTGTTGGTTTGAAAACATTTATTGAGGAAATATTAACATCTTCAGAGAAAGATTGGAAGCCTCAATCAATAAACAATGTCAGTATGAGAAACTGAATTACTGGTGGTTCTTCTTTTCATAATCTGGCCTTCTAATTAACCACTGATCATAATACAGAACAAGGTTTAAAAAAGTTATTTATTTGGGGGTGGCTAGGTGCCGCAGTGAATAGAGCACTGGCCCTGGAGTCAGGAGGACCTAAGTTCAAATCCAGCCTCAGACATTTAACACAAAACTAGCCATGTGACCTTGGGCAAGTCACTTAACCCCAACCATCCTCTGCCAAAAAAAAGATACTTATTTTAGATTTCCTTTCTCCCCTTTTATTCATTCATTCATTTATTTTTAACATTATTATTTTTATTTTTTGCTTTTTGGAAGGCAATTAGGGTTAAATGACCATTAACCACCACCTAACCACCTCTATTTTTAACATTCTTTAAAAAAACTTGAATTCCAAATTCTTTCCCTCCCTTTCACCCCTTCTCTACCCATTGAGAAGGCAAGTAAGATGAAACCAATTAGAAGAGGGGTTTTCTTAACCTTTTTTTTTCCTATCACAGATGGCTTTGGCAGTCTCTGAAGTAAATAATATGTTTAAACTCATAAAATAAAAAGGAAACCATGAAAATGAAAATTCAGGTGAAATTTTTTTCTCTCATCCAAGTTCACAGACCCCCTTGAAATCTGTCCACAAACCCGCAAGGTATCCATGCACCCCAGGTTAAATACTAAATACCAAAATCTTTGCAGCACTCAGCCTCAATTTTTTCATCTGTAATATGGGAATAACAAATAGGACTTAACTCACTGGGCTCACCTTGCAAACCTTGACAATGTCTTCTAGCTTTAAGTTATGGAACATATGATTTTGTGAAAACTTAAATAATGTACTACATAAACATCAACTGCCATTATCATTATTATTTCAGCACTTAGAATGCTATTAATGGTTATAGGTTTTGTTGTTGTTTGCAAAATATGTGTTGAGGAAAAGGAAAAAAAAGAACTCCTATAAATGTGTTTACTTCTGAGGTTTTCTACTAAACATTGCAAAAAAAAAAAAAAAACCCAAAACCCAAAAAGGCTTGTAGAAATATTTGCAAGAGATGAGGGAGGAGAGAGTAAAGGATTCTGTTACCTTTCCTGGCTTGCTGGATGTACCTGGCCAGCAAAGCCCCGAAGTTGCTCCTGGGGTCCGAATTTCCATCAGCTCTCTGCAGAGGCTTCAGTTGACTGGGGGAGGCAGGAGCCCGGACATGCCGGTGCTGAGCTACCAGGCTCTGCTCCAGCTCAGAAACCCCTGGGTTAGCATGGCTGGACTCTCTTGGCTGTTGTCCCAAGGAGCTTGCTGAGAGGACAGCGAGGAGCACACAGATGCTGAGGCTACTGTACATAGCTGCAGGAGGAGGGAAGGAAGTCAGAGGCAGTCAGGGGAGAGAAGATGCTAAGCTGGATAAACAGTAGAAATCAGAGGAAGACTGGTGGGAGGCTATCCCAGGTAAGAGATAAGGTGGTGCCTGGTTACACTCTAGAGG
This sequence comes from Petaurus breviceps papuanus, assembly GCF_028583685.1. Lineage (NCBI taxonomy): Eukaryota > Metazoa > Chordata > Mammalia > Diprotodontia > Petauridae > Petaurus > Petaurus breviceps. Next base: position 968,351 of record NW_027185797.1, on the reverse strand, counting down.
AGCTTGGGGAAAAGTACAAATAGCATACAAAGGACATTTTCATGGGATGCTATGAGACAGACCCTTTACCTGTAAAAGTGTCTTTTTATTGCTCTTTGATTGAGTCTACTGATCCTTTAATGGAATTGTAGGATTTTCCAAGTGGAAGGAATCTCAGAGATAAATCAGCTCATCTTGCCTTTTTTGCTTTGTTCTTTCTCCAGTGAAATATATGTCTTGAGGGAATGCAAGAAGGCAGATTAAAGTATGTAGCACAGGGGTTCTTAAGCTTTTTGTGTGTCATGGATCCCTTTGTCACTCTAGCGAAACCTAATTTCGGGGTCCCTTCTCAAACTAATACGGATTTTAAAAAATTTGTAGCTGAAGGAAACACTAAACTTCAGTTAGAGGTTAGTGAAAATAAAGATGTGGGATTTTTCCCTCATCCAAATTCATGGACCCTTTGGGGATCTATGAACCTCAGAATAAGAAACCTGATCTAGACCAAATCCCCATTTCCTAGATGAAGAAATTGAGGTCCAGAAAGGTTCAGTTTCTTGTCAAATGTTATACAGCTAGAAAATGGTTGAAGCCAGGAATAAAGCCTCAGAAGCAGAGGACAAGAGTTTAGATTCTAGCAGTACTGCTGAGCTACCTTTCTGACCTGGGGCAAGCGATGTGACTTCCTTGGGTCTCCAATTCCTCCTCTATAAAATAAGGAGGTTGAATTAGTTAATTTATGAGTTCCATTTCAATAGAATTTCAGTTAGATCTGTGATTTTATAAGCCTATGATTTGACAACTCAGAAGTCCAACATTCTTTCATCTATACTCCCTAACTTTCTTACTCCTGACTTTTTGACAAAGTACACTTTATGAAAAGGTAAGGGGTATCCACCTTCTCCAACACCTTCCCCCCCCAAGAAGAGCTTCTATCTTTTTCTGTCTTTAGGAGGAAATATTTAGTTTGAATGGAACATTGTTAATTAGTTTGGATGTATTCGACCAGCTTCATAGTGGGGGAGAGGCAAAGACAGGACAGCAGAACCGTTGATGAAAGGAAGGAGAATTCTTTTTAAAAAGAAGATTCTATTCATTGGATGAGATTCAAACAAATAGCTTATTTCCCCTTTAGTTAAAAACCATTACATTGGATTGCATTGGGAGGAAATATCTATTTTAAAAAAGCAGCCAAGAACCACAAAAAATCCCATTTACAACAGTTTTTTTTAACAAGCAATACACATGGTTTAGCATTAAATCATAATAAAGATCACATGCATCTTCATTAGAAATATGAAAGATTTAGAAGGTCTCAATAGAGATCAGAATACGTATGAGAAGACATTAATGGTTTACACTGGTTTCCTGGGCAAACAGGCAATTTTCACTTTCTTAGCTTTGGAGCGCTTAATAGTATTTCCATAGTTACTTTAAACCATATGATCTTTCAGCATTTTTATTTGGAAAGACTTTAAAAGCCTTCCCAACCTGGCATTATATTTCTCCAAATGATTTGAGTCCCATTTTGAAAGGCAGCTTTTACAGTATTTGATTATACCTATGAGGGAAGAGGATGCTAATATCTTGAAGACTAAACTTTTTTTCTTCAAAAACACAAATTAATTTGACCCCACTAACAGCTTACTAACCATTGTCATTAAAAATACTATTTAAAATAATGTCATAATTTCTCATTTTGACTAAGTCTGAAAGAAGGAATAGTTAAAATGCAGTTATAAAGAATAATTAAAAACCACAAGAGACCCGGAAAATAGATCACCAGAAATACATGCTAACAGGCAGTCCTACAGTAGTAAATGACAGTTTGATCCCTCTCATAACAATGAGCTTATTTGGAATTTCCTACCTTTAAAATATGACAGCAGCTTCTTATTTTGAGCCAGAGAGATGTGATGAGTGTCCAGGTTAGACAACTTATGGTGGTTTGGAAAAGCTGTCTCTTAAATAGTCCAGCCTGCTGCCGGTAGTAGAGTCATCTATTGACACAGTGCTGACGCAGATAGGGGATCAACATGTGCTCAGATAGATGCAAAAGGGTCAGAACAAAATAATTTAACTCCCAGAGGAAAATGGCCACGATATATACGTACATACCCCTTTTAAGAACTGGTTAACTCCTCTATTGCCAGAATTTATTCCCTGTCTTTTGTTTCCTTTCTGTCTTCTTGTTTCTGACTCTGCCCTTTGCCTTCCTCCCCATCTCTCTTTCTCTACCAAGACCATAAATGCCAGTTGGATTTCAGTGAATAAGTTTTAGAGGTGTTTTGTTGTGAATAAATAAGGGCTGCAGGCATTTTCAGTAATGAGTCTGTTAGGGATACAAGTGAATCTTTGGGAAACATGGGGCATGAGTTTCAGAAAGTTGGGTGTTCCAGTCTCAGGATCACTTGCTGAGTTTGCTTTCAAATCTTAAGGGCATGGGTCTTAGCCTACTAGTCAAGTTCCTTGAGTCTTGCTAGGATTCAGTCCCAGTTATGGGTGACCTTGACACCCCTGGGTATCTAGATGGTCTCAGAGAGTGAAGACCTTGTCCTAAATTCCTTCTTCATAAAGGTGGAGATTCGAGAACCAGGTAATAAGAATGGCTTGCACATACACAGTGCTTTGAGATTTGTAAATCATTTTACCTATATTAGCTGCCTAACTCACAACAACCCTGGGAGGTAGGTGCTAGTATCATCTCCATTTTACACATGAGTAAACTAAGATGATTTGGCCAGGATCACGCATAGCTAATATCTGAGTGGAGACTAGAACTGAGGTCTTCCTGAGTCCATTGCTAATGCTCTATCCCATTTAATATCCAGCCCTCTAGTAGTTGTCTAGGAGAATTGAAGAGATATTCTGTAGGACAAGGAATCTTCCAATGCCTACCAGATTCACTAAAAAGTGTTCTGTACACAACTATCTACCCTGTCTTTCATTTTCATCATCTATAAAATGGGGTCAATAATACTTACTTTTTTCTTCCCTCAGAGAATTTAGGATAAAGGAGAAAAAAGGCTGTTTTTTCGGTCTCCAAGTCACCATCTTTATGGTAGCAGGAATTTAGAGCCTTATGTTCACTTAGCCTATGTAGGTACACTTTCATTCATTCTTTCATGTATTTCAGGCATTTATTAAATGTTTGCTTATTATGTGCCACTTACACCCTAAGAGGTATTGGAGACCTACAGACAAAACCCAACCAGTCCCTGCCCTCAAAGAACTGATATTCTCCAGGAGGGAGGGAAGTGATGTGTTCCTAGATAAAACACTTATCTTCAGCTTGGTAATTAAATCATTTTTAAGTGCCTACTGTGTGTGTAGAGGGTACCAGGCTTGACACTTAAAATACTTGCCCTCTTACAGCCTTACACTAGGGGTGCCATTTGTCCACAGATACATAGAGTCCCTAAGAATACATGTGAGTATTAACACTTTATTTGGGCAACATTAGGCAGGCACCCAGTATGGATGTTAAGTACAGTGGTAGGAGCGTAGACCTGGATTTGAAATAAGAGGTCTGGGTGTCAAATCATGCTTTTGTCAAGAGGACAGCTAGGTGGCACCATTGTTTATAGAGCATCGTGCCTGGAATCAGGAACACCCATCTTGAGTTCAAATTCAACCTCAGACATTTACTACCAAGGTGACCTTAGGCAAGTCACTTAACCCTGTTTGCCTCAGTTTCCTCATCTGTAAAATAAGCTGGAGAAGGAAATTACAAACCACTCCAGTATCTTTACCAAGAAAACTGCAAATAGGGGTCACAAAGAGTCAGACACAACTGAAAAAATGACTGGAGAACAAAAACTTGTGTTGGCAAGTCATTTAACCCTCTCTTACACTACAGTTTCCTCAACTGAAAGACAAAGGAGTTAGATGAGAGCTTCCGAGGCCCATTCAAACTCTAAATCTATGACCCATAGTAAGGACAATAAATATATATATTTTTTCAATTTATTCTTGTACCTCAGAGAGATCATCCTATGAGTACTGGTTTAGAGACAGTGAATTCCTGTTTGATTCCTGACTTTGACTCTTACCCTTGTGACTGGGCAAATTTCTTAATTTCTCTGGGCCTCAGTTTCCTCATTTGCAAAAGGAGGGAAGTTGAACTATATAGATGATGAGGTCCTGTCTAGCTCCAAGTCCATACTTCAGTTATCCCAAGCTTGGTACCCTTGGCCAATGTTCCAGCTTCTAGCCTCCATCTTGGGTTGCTCTCGGGCCCTGTGTAGAGGGTATTTTCCTTCTTCATTTGGAAACTAACTTTTCTCCCACATCTGCCCAGTCAGTTTAGCAATCCCTAATTTGTCTAGACCATGGGATCTCTTCTCCCTTGTCAGACTGATTTCACTTCCCAACATAAGACGTTCCTGAGTCATACTTGGGTTCTCTACCACTCTATTAAAAGGCCTGTGGGAAGAAGGGCTGAGCCTGGAACATATCTCCATAGAGTGATATAAATATTATGGAGGAGGATCTCACCGAGGCTGCTGAAATTCAGTCAATAAAGTCTTGTACTAGGCTGGAGGTATGATTTCTTGAATTAGGTACAGGAAGCAGGGTCTCATAGGGCTACCTCAACCTCCCTTCCCACATACAAGGTGCCAGATATGATAGCTAAGATCAGGGTGGAGATTCGGCTCCTTGAGGGGGTGTACCCATTTACTCTATGTATCTGGGCAGAGGAGGAAGGGCAGGCTCGAAGATGATTTTGGTCTAACTCTCTGCCTTCCTCAGGACCTATTTCCAGTTTTGCAAAACACAATCCCATTCCTAAATTTAGCCAGTCTCCCAACCAATCATTTGGACTGGGCAATTGCTTTTATTTCTCGAACCCGATTTTCTCTGTATATGTTTCAGCTGAGAAGGTCAATTTTTCATCTGGGACAAGGGTGAGTCACAGGTCAGGGCAGGCAGGGTGGTTCGAGGGTGAGGCATTCACATCCATTTCAATCCGGCCTTGGGTCTTGAAAGCTTCTTTCTACCCTCCTGCAATGGAAAATGTACTGAAATTTGTGCCAGAGAAGTGGGCACGAATTTGGACAGCTATTCCTTACTCCCAGTGTGGCCTTAGTTAAGCCATTATTTCTCTTCCCTGGGCCTCAGTTTCTACATTTGTAAAAAGACCAGTCGGCCTACATGATCTCAGGTTCCTTCCGATTCTGAAGCAAGATTCCTATAATCCTTTGTCTCGGCCTTCTGCACTTCTAACTCCATTTGCTGACTCTAGATCTCCTTCCCGACCCTGTTCCCTGGGGACACGCCCTCTCTAAGGTCCCCTTCAGCTCCAAACCCTAAGACTTGCGGCATTTGAAATCCACAACATACCTAAAGATCCTTCCTCCTCCCCCTCCTCCAGAAGTCTGTGATTTCTGCCCTGAACCCTGGGAGATTGAGAAAAAAACAATGACCCCAGCTCCCCACTTTCACCAATACTCATCCCTTACCCCAACGCTGAAGCCACGAGCCTCTGATAAAGCAGAGGTACAGCTGGCCACAGCTGGTAGAGAAAGTGGGCCAGTGGAAAGACGCGGGATCAACACACCAGGGGTAGCAGCAGCGCCCCGAACCTTCATTCCCTCTCCTGAACCCAGGCTGAGAACCTGGAGTCCTGAATCAACGAGAACAGCTCTCGCTCCGTTTGTCCGGCTCGGAGGCGGGGCAGGAGTTAGTGGGGACGTCCACCCGAGCATTGTGGTCCAATAGTTGAGAGGGGAAAGTAACATGCCTCGGCAAGGCTGCTGCTGTGGAGAAGCTCTCCTCTGCCTAGCTCCCTCAACCTGCCAGACAGTCCTCTCGGCATAAGGCTCTGTGTGCGCTCTGCATCTGCTTGTCACTGCGCTCCCCTGCGCCTTCTGGGTTGCTCCCCCCTCCACTCTCCTTCTTCGACCTCCCTGTTCCCTGCTCCTTTGCTCCCCACCTTTGCGCCCGGTGCAAGAGACCCTTCTCTTTCTCTGGGTCTCGCGCGTTCCCCTCTGCTCAGCTCTATGCTCCATGGAGAGGCTGTCGCGCGCCCCTCTTCTTTCCCAGCCTAAGCAGTTTAGCTCGCTTTTTCTTCTCTTTCCTCCCCAATTCACCAGGGGCGGCAAATCTCGGCTAAGAAAGCCCTTCAGTAATTCTTTCTTTCTTTCTTTCTTTCTTTCTTTCTT
>NW_027185797.1:944286-962108 GCF_028583685.1 Petaurus breviceps papuanus | reverse complement strand
CCCATAGTTATGCTTGGTCATCTTCCAAAATCCACTCTGTCTGGGGTAGCTGGTACCTCTCCCAGCACAGGGAAGGTGCAAGAGATCCCTGACACTGAGACATTTGCACGTATTTCTTATCCAGTACCAGATTGCTTGCAAGATTAGCACTTTGTGATATTATTTGAGATTGGAGATTCTTTCATCTTTTTTTTTTCATTGATTCCTTTGATATTCTTAACCTTTTGTTCCTCCAGATCCAGATTTTTCTAGCTCTATAAAACAGTTTTTTGGGTAGTTTTGTATGCTACTAAATAAACAAATTTAGTGATGTTTTCATTTTTATTATATTGACTTGTTCTATCCATAAGCAAATAATATTTCTTCAATTGATCAAATATTTTTATGTGAAAAGTGTTTTTTAATTGTGTTCCTGGATGTCTTGGCAGGCAGATTCCCAAATACTTTATTTTGTCTGTAGTTACTTTAAGTGGAATTTCTCTTTCTATCACTTCCTACTGGCTTTTAATGGTAATACATAGAAATGTGGGTTTATACTTTGAGTCTTTTCAACCTGAAAGTGCAACCAAATTTTGCTATGGCCATTGGGACAGTGACTGTATTTGAAGTCATATCATGAAAGAATGACTGGAAAAAAATGGCTTGCTTTCTCTCTTGCCATTCTGCTCAGTATTCTTTCCTCAACTCCACTGTACCTTAGACATTTCTTCTGGGTTCGGTAAAAATATTTGTTCACACCTCTGGGTTAGGGGAGCTAATTAAATGTTTTCATTTCTTAAAAGAAGTACCAAAAGGTTGGAGGGTGGTGGTGGCAGAGTGGGACAGGGGGGAGGGTATGAAGAAGTAAAAGTAAATGAAAGATATAAACTATGCAAACTCAGGACTTTTTATATTACCCTGTTTAATTATGGCAATAGAATCTGGCAGCAAGATTTTTCTGGCTAAATTACCATATGAATAATTAAAATCGATTACAATATAATTTATCTTCCCTATTGCAGTTACAAACTAATTACTTCTCATTCATTTCAATACTTCCAAAGTACTATACTTTCATTGTTTAAAGGACTATAAATGCAGATGATGATTCTCCTACCCACGCCATGCTTCCACTACTACCTTGAATGGACAGTTCTCTTGAGTTGTTGTAGCCTAAAACATTGCTGCTTGGCAGTCAATGTCTGGTGATAAGCTTTTCTAAATAGCTACGCTGGTCTTCAGAGGAAACACCATCACCACTGGTTGGCTGTACTTGAAATCTTTCCAGTTTGATAGGACTTCCTTTGAGAATCTGGACTCACGTCAGTCCTTAAGATAACAGAATAGGGTTCATTAGAAACATTTACCAAAGTGGTTCTATCTGCAAATGTCACAGAGCAATGGCAGATTGGTAGAGCTAGAGTCGGACCTGGGGTCAATTCCACCCTCTGACATTTACCGATGGATAACCATGGACAAATCTCAACGCGACTCTTATTTTTTCACCTGCGAAATAATGATCACTGAAGCAGCTACTTCACAGGGTGATCTTGTGGCTCAGATGATATAATATGTGTAAAGGACTTTACAAGCTTTAAAGGACTGTATAAAGTCAGCTATTATTATCTATGCATGGAGGCAATTGCAGGAGACAATCCCTCTCCTCTTCCTTCCCCACAGTGCTTTAGCTGGATGTTACTGGTTTGAACACAGGAATAGAAATGTCCACTTTGCATCTGTTGCTCTGCTTGGTTTCAACTCCACAAAGGAAGATGTCCCTCCCAGGATAAGGGAGGGGCTCTTTGAATATTGCCACTTTTAATCACTTTTAATGTTATCACTATGCTGTTAACCCAAGCCTTGACTGACGCTGCCCCCTTTAGCCTCCTCTCCCCTCCTTTTGGAAGGGTGGAGGGTAGAGTGCTAACCTCCTCCCAAAGCCTTCCTTTATAGAGGACAGAAAGTGGCCTTCAACTTGCTCCCCTTTGGGAACACTTGCCCTCAGGTAGGTTATCCCTTGTTTCTTCCCCTCCTCCAGCTTTTCTGACTCCTTCTGTGTATTGTCTTTCCCTTTAGATTCTAAGTGCCTTGAAGGGCTACTTAGCACAGTGCCTTAATAAATGTTGACTGGCTTTATAGGATTGGATTGCAGTGTGGTGTACTGACACCCTCACTCTGGGTGCCTATTCTGTGCGTTCATGAGATCAAAGGTCTGGTCAATCTGCCTTGACTCAATCAGGGCAGATCCAAACTTGTGCATACCTCATACTGTGAAATCATCTCTCTGTGAATCTTCTATGGGGGCTCTCTAGTCGACACACTACGGGCCTGCTTCTAACTCGTTGTGTATTCTCAGGCCTCCAAGCAGCACTTGGGCCATCTGTTAACCATGGTCTCACTACTTGCCAGGCCTTCCTCCTTTCTGGTCATACATATGCAAAATCCTTATTCTTAGCTTGCTACAGCCTACTTACATACAAGTAATCGTTCTTTTTGAAAACTTAATTTTATTGTTTTCAATGGACAAAAATCTATTTTTCTTCCTCCCATCTCCCTTCTACTAATGAAAAAAAATACCACAAACCCTTGTAACTAATATGCCCAGGAAAGCAAAACAAATTCCCACATTGAGCATGTTTTTCCCCCAGCCCTCACCTCCCCAAATATACCTCATTCTGCATTCTGAGTTCATCACCTCTCTGTCAGGAGGTGGGTTATGTTCTTCACCACTGGGAGAAGTTTAATAAGTGCCTGCTACATACCAGACACTGTACTAAGGCTTCACAAATATTAGCTATTTTGATCCTGACAACAACCCTGTGAAGTAGGTGCTGTTGCCTCCATTGTACAGATGAGGAAACCGAGGCAAATAGAGGTGAAGTGATTTGCCCATGGTCACACAGCTAATAAGTGCTCAAGGTCAGATTTGAACTCCAGGACCAATGGTCTAACCACTGCACCATCTAGTGCCACCTAGCTGCCTCAGGAGGAACTCATTGGGCCTCTGAAATGGTGGGTAGGTGTGCCTTGATTAGAGTTCACAAGTCCTTTGAAACTGTTTATATTTACAATCCAACTGGGCCTCTTCCCTCTGTTCTGACTCTTCCTGAGATCTTTGTCTTCTGTGATTCAAAATCATATGTACTGCCTCAAAGGGAATAGTGATGGGATTGATATCAAAAGGATGGACTTTTGTAGAAGTGAGTAAGTAGGATCCTTGAAAGTGTTGCATTATTTCCTAAATGTGACCCTGTCACCATCTTTTCTCCATGGTTGATTGTTGTCCTTTGTTATCAGAGGAACAAAATGACATCATTATGTTGGGGTCAAGGTATATACAGTATATCTGACTGACTGATCAGACCAATATGAACTCAGAAGGCTCTACCACAGGTTGGGCACAAATAGCCCATATGAACACTTGGAGTAGAGATGACTTTAAATGTGCACATTTCATGTTTCTTTTGAGCTACTGCAGTTCTGCTTTTTCCATAGAGCAAAGCTGCTAAATCTTGTGTTATTCTGACTGAAACTCCACAATATTTGAATGGTCTCTCTCTGACTGCTTGCAACATTTTCTCCTTGACGTGGGAGCTCTGGAAATTGGGGGTAATATTCCTAGGAGTTTTCATTTTGGGGATCTCTTTTAGGCAGTGATCAATATATTCTTCCAATTTTTATTTTACCTACTTTACAAGGTTACTGTGAGGATCAACTCACACTTTATATGTAAAGTGCTTTGCAAACCTTAAATTCTCTATGAAGGTTGAGCTATTATTATTATTAAAAAATAAAAAGAGGATGCAATGGACCCAGTGAGGAATGTACTTTGAGATGATTTTTGAGTCCTTTGATGTACTAGGAACTTTTGGACTGGTCTAACCAAAATAATAACTGACATTTACCTAGTACTTTGCATTTTAATACTGTTTCATAGCTGAAAAACAAAAGCTTTCATTCACATCATCTCACTGAGCCTCGAAAATAGCCTTTTGAGGTAAGTAGTAAAAGTAATCTTAATCTCATTTTCCAGGTAAGGCTCAGAAAGGTTAAATGATTTGCTAATGTCACACAGGGGTGGAACTCTCCATTGGAGCTTATGACTTCATGTCCAGGCTACTTTTCATGATACCATGCCCTCAGTACAATTGCTATCGCCTGTGAGATGGATTGGCTAAGTGGGGTCAGGGAGGGCCATAGTATGTAATTTTGAGACAGAGAAGCTAAGTGGCCCAAGTTCAAAGTCATAATCTTGGCCTTCTTCGCAGAGTGGTCTAACTGACTGATCCAAAGCTCTCCTATATGGATCTTTGAAAAATTCTTCATTATTTTTTGACATTCAACAGAAAAACTATGACAGGGTTTTCAGTTAATTTGCAGTTACAAAGCAAATTCTCCTCCAGGGTTTGCAGATTTGAAACTTTTGTCTTATTTTCTCTCTACAATGGTTTTCAGAAATATAATACTTTATTTCCATATGAGGAAAAATTCAACATATGCCAAGAATGTTAATTTAACTTGCGTACACAGTATTTCTTTGTGGGCGAGCCCAACTCCCTCTATTACTCTTCTCCAAAGTATTCTGCCTTATTCTGTATTCAGGAGCCACCATTCCCAAGCAGATCCCCAATATGTGTTCTCTGTTGTAACTCCTTCCCAACCAATAACATCTTTCCCCTCCACCAGTTAACCTTTTAACCTAGAATTCTTCTCTCCCGCAGTCACTTTTTCAAGGAACTAAAGGCAGTTATTAAAATAAAAATATCATCTTGAAAGGGTAATGCACCAACTTTATTGAACATTAATTCTTTAGTTACAATTAATTAATTTTAATTAATTGCAATTAGTTTATTAGCAGCTCCCTAGCAGCAGCTCAAACTCAGTTTGTCCAAAATAGAACTCATTATCTTTCCCTTCCCAAACCGTTTCTCTTCCAAACTTCTTTATTTCTGTCAAGACTGCCATAATCCTTTCAGTCATCTAGGGGTAATCTCTCACACTTGTGACTGCCCTGACTTCTCTGTACCCACACAGCCAACACCCCAGTTCAGATACTCATCACCTCTCCCCTGGACTGTTGGAATAGACTCCTAATTGTTTGCAATTGTTTTTAAGACTCTCCCCATTTCTGACCCATCTACCAGGGAGTTACCAAAGTGATTTCCCTAAAGTACAGGCCTGACTATGTCACTCTCCTGCTCAAAAAGTTTCATTGGCTCCTTACTGCCTCTCTGATCAAATACACAAACTCTGCTTGGAATTTAAAGCTCTGCCCAATTTGGTTCCAATCTGCCTTTCAAGTCTTATTATTATGGATTACTTCCTTTTGACTGTTCTACTGTGCAGTCAAACTGGCCTTTTAGTTTCTTGTATGCAACATTCTTTCTCCTGCTCTGTACCTGTAATGTCCTCCCCCTTTACCTCTACCTCTTAGAATCCCTAGTATTCCTCAAAGCATAGCTCAGGTGTTACTTCCTTCATAGAGACTCTCCTAGCACCATCCCCACAAAATCTGTTGTTGTTGTTGAGTTGTTTTTCAGTTGTGTCTGACTCTTTGGTGACCCCATTTGGGGTTTTCTTGGCAAAGATACTACAGTGGTCATCACTTCTAGGCTTCTATCCTAAAGAGATCATTGAAGTGGTAGAAAGACTCATAGGTACAAAAATCTTTATAGCAGCTCTTTTTGTGGTGGCAAAGAATTGGAAATTAAGGGGTGCCCATCAATTGGGGAATGGCTGAACAAGTTGTGGTATATGCATGTTATGGAATTGTGCTATAAGAAATGAGGAGCAGATGGACTTCATATTTACCTAGAGAGGCTTATATGAACTGATGCTGAGTGAGAAGAGAAAAACCAGGAGAAATCTGTACACAATTACAGATACAACGTATTGTGATGACCAACTTTGACAGACCGGACTCTTCTCAGCAATGCAGGGTTATAAGACAACTCCAAAAGACTCATGATGGAGACAGATGTCTACATTCAGAGAAAGAACTAGAAAGAACAAAGTTTGAATGCAGATTGAAGCAAACTACCTGCTCTATTTTTCTTGTTTGGTTTTGTTTCCCCTTTCCCATTGTTCATTCCATCCATTACAATCCTTTATAACCTGACTAATGTCTAATGTGAAAGTATTTGCAGATCCTATACTTGATTGCATGCTGCCATGGTGGGGGAGGGGAAGGAGAAGAAGGGGGAGAAAATTTGAAACTCAAGGGACTGTAGAACTGAATCTTGTAAACTAAAAGTAAACATACAAATTAATAAAGACAAAATAAAATAAAAGATACTGGCGTGGTTTGCCATTTCCTTCTCCAGCTCATTTTACAGATGAGGAAACTGGGGCAAATAGGGTTAAGTGACTTGCCCAGGGTCACACAGGTAGTATGTGTCTGAGGACAGACTTGAACTGAGTCTTCCTGACTCTAGCCCCATCGCTCTATCCACTGCACCCTGCAAAATCAATTTGTATAATTTTTGTGTATGTACACACATATGTATCTATGTACGTATGTATATATTGTGCATATATACATGTGTGTATATGTGTATTATATTTATCTTCTAATATGTATATCCATATATGCATGTATATTTATATTGTGTGCATGTATATATATGTGTGTGTGTGTGTACACCAAGAGAATGTAAGCTTCTTGAAGTCAGAGAATATTTCATTTCTTCATTACTGTCTTTGTATCCCTAGTGATAAGGATACATAGTACACAGCACATAGTAGGTGCTTAACAAATATTGGTTACTTGGTCCATACAAGAAAACCGACCCTGAAGGAATGAGACATGGTAGGTCAGTTTGGGTCAGGGTGAGAGAGAGAAAAAAGTTGGAGAATGTGGGAGAAACATGGAGTCCTGAGAATCTGAGAGTCAGCTTGAAGGCACTGGAGGGGTGGCATTAAAAGGAATGAAGGAACATGAATAAAAACACTGCCTGCTTCACAATTTTCCTAAGGGCTAGTACTGCGTAAGTAATCTGTCAACATGATGAACTCTGTCCTTCTAGAAGAGTTGAACGATGCTACCATCTTTTGTTTCCTGTAGTTGATTTTTGTTTTTGTAATGAAGGACTGGCCAATGAGAGCTGTTCCTGGGCTTGAGTAATAAAGGACGCCGGCACCACTTCAGGGCATGTGCTGGTATTCCATGACTATTTCCTACCTGTCCACAATATGACCAAGTAGGAACCTTGGCATTGGCTGTTGAGCAGGAAGGAACACAGCATGCACACAATAGGCTCCAACAATCTGATCTATCTCTCTTTCATTCTACGTGGTGCTTGAGACAGTAACCTCTGTAAGGTACTGAGTTGGGAAAGAAGAAATACCTAAGTCAGCAGAATGCTGTCCCAAGGTGAACCCACCTGTGATTGGGAATCCATGACACCTCTGTTCTTTTCTCTTTCTTTTTCTTTTCTTTCTCTTAAATGAAGAGGCTACAAACTTGTGAGCTTGAAAGTTCAGAAGAGTAAGCTATCAGAGGTCCAGGAATTGGAGTCTAATACCAAAGTTGATCAGCTATTGTGTCAGTGTGGTTGTTGGTCCTGAAAAGGGGACATGGTAAGTTAGGTGAATCCACTTCCTTTTGTAATTTCTAGTTGGTGGAAAAGTAAATGTCAACATAATGGAGGTGGTCATTTGGCCATTGAGGGCCAGAGCTTAAAGCACGTGCAGATATTCTCTTCATTGTTTTAAGTTTTTTTTTTCTTACTTCCAATCTAACCTTTTGGAGACTTTGGCGAACCTACTTCCCACCAAGAGGGGCTGAGATGTTAGAGATGTGTGATGACAAAAAGTCTTTTAATTGGAAGGAGTCAGAAGCACCAAAGATGAAGGAATTGTTGAATTGAAACTGGTGGTGCAAACAAAAGGTGTGACCAGCCCATCTTATACTCTCTCATCGGCAGCTTCTTCTTAGGAGGGCTACTTTGAGCTTCCAGGTGATAAATAATTCCTTCATTCAGCCACCATGTGTTCACGAGCTCCCATTTCTTTCCTGATATTAGTTGAGTAAGTGCTCTGAGGTGGCCTCCTCCAGGTTTCAAACTTGTTAGTTTGGAGAATCTAGAGGCACCATCACAGGTCTCCCAGGCAGCCAGAATTGACTGCAGAATTTGCAGGACAAGGTAGTGGTAGCTAGAGGTCTCAAAAGGTGATTTAACAGCAACCTTGAGATGGCCATAACCTTGTGGGCATTGAAGGTCTGGAAAGCCTTCAGAGCAGCAGCTGAGAGACCTGTTTGATTCAGCAAGTCAAGACATTGACATAATAATCCTGCTGGTGGGTCTGCCTGCCTCTAGTCTCTCCTGGATCCTGTGCATCCTCCAGACTCCAAAGTGATTTTCCTAAAGTACAGATCTTACCATATCACATGCCCTCACTCAGTACACTCAGGTGGTTCCCTTTCACCTCCAAGATCAAATACAAAATGCTGTTTAGTATTCAAAGACAATTGGAGGCTTTTCTTGGTTTTTATTAGGTTTTTTTGTTTGAATTTTAGCATCTATTTTGGTGTTGAATTGGGATTGTTAAATGATTTCTTGAATATTTCTGTTTTCCAGCATTGATTTGGGAGGTTTTTAATGCCTTACTATATAGTACCATCTTCCACGCACCCTGGATTCAATATTTCACCAACATCCTTGATTCCTCCCTTCCCTTTCCAACTCCCTTGATCAACTGCCAAGTTCCTTTGCTTTTATCTCTTCAATCTACCTCTCCAGACCCCTTTTCTCCACTCACACAGAGGAGCACCATTCTAGGACATATTCTTGTTGTTTTCTTTCACTTGGACCATTGTAACATCCTCCTACCTACATACCTCCCTCCCTCTAAGTCTCTTCCCTTTACAAACTATCTCTTAGACAACTACAAAGTTATCTTCCCATTTATGTAATTTTTTGGGCTCAAATCCCAACGTTTCCCTATTACCTGTAGCAATGGCTTCTAGGTGGCACAGTGGATAGAGTGCCGGACCTGCAGACAGGAAGATCTGAATTCAAATCCTGCCTCAGACACCAACTGTGACCCTGGACAAGTCACTTAACCTCTGCCTGCCTCAGTTTGTTCAACTTTAAAATGGGGACCATAATAGCACAGGTTTCTTGTGAGGATCAAATGAGATCATATTTGCAAAATGCCAGGCACATAGTAGGTACTTAATAAATTCTTATTCTCTTCTCAACTTTTTGATCTAAGCACCACTATCAAAAAAAATTGTCAAGGACACCACTCCTTTCATCCCCCCCCCCACATATGTACTTTTTAAAATAAATTATCAGGCAACTAGGCATGAGTATTGTTGGACTTGGGAGTCAGGAAGTCTTGAGTTCAAATTCTGCTTCAGATACTTACCAGCTGTGTGACCTTGGACAAATCACTTAGCCTGTCTCAATCGCAGTTTCTTCAACTGAAAAATGAGAATAATAGTGGCACCTATGACAAAGGAGTGTTGTAAAAATCAAATGAGATAATATCTATCTATCTATCTATCTATCTATCTATCTAAAGTTTACCCCTTTGGAATTGTCATGACCCCCACTTTGGAGATCACTGGCTTTATGGGTAAAATATAAACTCCTTATTTTGGCACTTAAGATGCTCCCCAATTTAGCTCCTGTCTACTTTTCTAGCCTTATGTCATATTATTCCCTCCTCTATGTTGCTGGCAAAGTGAATTGTTGTTTGTTCCTTGAACTTGACATGTCTTTTCTTGACTCTATGTATTTGTGCAAGTTTGAAATGCATTCCCTTCTCATTCCCATTGGTTGAAAACTTTCTCTTCTTTCAAGGTTTAGTTTAGATGCCCCTCTTTCAATGAAGCCTTTTCCCTGATATCCATCAAATAAAAGTGATTTCTTCCCTCTCAAATTTTCCTAGAGTATGTTATCTGAAATAGAAGACTAAAAAATGTTGACTGAGTTTAATAAAACTAAACATGTAAACCAATCCCAAGGAGAATAGAGAGCCTCTGGGGAAACTATATTAACTCTTCCAAGTCATCAGATCACAAAATCTTCACATTTATATGTATATATCCATGCTTGGCTACTGAGAGCAGAGTTTAGTGAATTATTCAGTAATTCTTTAGTAAATTATGCATACAGCCTGGGGTCTCCAGACAGATTTCATTTCTCCATTCTACAAAACCCAGTCTCAGTCTCAACCAATCAGGAAAACTTATGATGTTGGAGGGTTTTTGGCAATATAGTCAATCAAATACTAATTACTACTCCCCACCTCCCTCCCACACTGTCACATACACTTTTGAACAATTGGCAAGAAAGGAGGACCTCACAATAAGCATTATTTCAGTAGTTCCTATTATCCAGAAAAATAAGAGCTCTATTTTGTACTCAACTCATTCTCAAAGTTTTCAAAAGACATCTTCTTCTTTATTCCTCCTCTTCTACCTTCCCTCCACCCATGCAATCGATCATGGGCATGCATGGGTAGTAACTCATTGAAGCAGTGGCTGGGGAAGTATGGGGTGACTTCCTTTAGCAAATACCCTTGGCTATATAGTTGATGGGCATTTGAGCCAAAACTCCAGGTAGCCCCAAGAGCCCATCTCCTGGTCTCAGATTCTTTCTACTAGGCTTTCTGGGGATGTTTTTGGTTAGCACTGGAAAGAAGGACTTTAATCATGGTGGAATTCAGAGGATGTGAGATTTAGACTCATAAATCCCAGGTCTGTAATCTTCTGAAAGTTTTTTTTGAAAGAACACTGATAGGAAGACATGATCTATGAGTAGCAGTCTGGTTCCTTCCTGAGAATCTGACTCAAAAATCTTATCAAGCACCTGCTATGTGCAGGTATAGTACTGATAGAACACTGATGGCTTCGGTTTTACAGGTGCTGGCCCTACCCCCTTCTTCAGCTGAAGTGAAGATAGAAGCTTCCTACTCTGTATATCCTCCTTTTTTCTAATATGTTTCTAGCACTAGCACTAGCACTAGCCATGTTTCCATAAGCATTATCAAAGTAATTTATAGGGGACTTCCAGAAGCTAATAACACTTCTCTCCATTTCTCTCCCTCATCACACCCTCTATGTACAGAGCAGGAAGCCATCCCATCCAAGGCAAATGACAATGCCTTGTCTTTCAAGATTTTGAAGGATCACAAAGGACTGCTAGCTATTGAATCATAGATTAAGAGCTGGAAGGAATCTTATAGTTCAACCCACCTCATTTTACAGATAAGGAAACTGAGGCCCAGAAAGATTAAGTGTTTTGCCTTCAGTCACATAGGTGGTAGGCGACAGTTGAGGTTTTAAGCCAGATGCTAAAGAAGATTGTAGATTTTTCCTGATATCTCATCCAGTACTGACTTGTCTTTCCAATTGGGGCATCTTTCTACTTGTCTGATCTAAGTCCCTTTCCTGTAATTTATCTTTTTGTCTTAACAATTTTGTTCTTGCTAGGGATAGGGATTTGCTGCTAATCATGTTTCTTTAATCTCCTTTTCAGGATAACTCTGAATCTTTTGTCTTTGTTCTTGTTCAAACCTTGCTTTACTACTTTATTGAGGAGTACTCTGAAAATCGTTCTTTGTTTCTTCGAATAAAATCACATTCGGTATTGCTTCATATAGTTTTCTTTCTTTCAAATTTGACTTGTATAAAATCTGACAGCAGCTTATATGATCATAGAGCACTGAACTTGGAGTCAGGAAGACCCAAGTTCAAACCCTTCGTCAGATACTTACTTACTTTGTGAACCTGGACAAACCATTTACCCTCTGCCTGCTTAAGTTTCATCATCTATAAAATGGGAATCTTATCTTTGCAAGGCTGTTATGAAGATCAAATGAGATAGCACATAAAGCCCTTTGCAAACCTTAAAGTCATAGATCAATACTCACTATTGTTGTTGTTATTATTAATTATCTGGAAGGGATCTTAGAGGCCATTGAGTTAACAGGTGAGGAAACTAAAACTGAGAGAAGGGAAGGGACATTTCCCAGAGTCACATAGCTTTTTAGTGTTTGAGGCAGGATTTGAATTCATCTTCCAGAACAATATCCACTGAGTCACTTAGCTACAATATAATTAATCAATCAACAAACATTTATTAAGTGCTTATTGTGCGCCAGGAACTATGTATGTTAAGTACTAGGGATACCATTTCTGCCTTCAAGGAGCTTATATTCCATTTGAGCAATCAACTATGTATAAATGAAATATATACAGTGTAAATGGGAGGTGATTTTAGAGACAAGACACTAGCAGTGCAGGACACTGGGGGAAAAAACCTCTTTCAGAAGGTAGGATTTGAACTGAGTTTTGAAGAAGTTTGGGAAAGCTAAGAGGCAGAGCTGAGGAGGAAAGGAGGGAAGGGCAATGAAAATATACAGAGACAGGAGGTTGAGTGTCAGAAAGAGAGTGGCAAGGGCCAGTGAGGTGTAAGAAGACTACAAAGGAGAGACAAAAAACCAAAAATGCCCTTTAATTAAAAAATTATGGATTTTTAAATTACTCACATTTTCCCCTTTGTCTCGACCCCACTCCATTACAGAGAATAATCCCTTAGAACAAAACCAAAACATTGGAAAAGTCTGATATTATATTTGACGTTTCGTACCTACTTAGCTTACTGCACACTCTGCAGAGAAGTACTGGTAGGTGTCTTCTCATATTATCTTTATGGTCAAGTTTTGTCATTAAAATTTCATAGCTTTCAAAAAAAAAAGGACTGGAAAGGTAGAAAGAGGCTATGTTGAGGACTTTCAAAACTAAATAAATAATTTTACACATGATCCTTGAAGTCCTGTGGGGAAGCATTAAAGTTTGTTGAGTAATAGGCATTGTTTTTCATTATTTTACCTTAAAAAAGTCTTTCTTTCAATGAACTCTTATTCTGGGGGTACAGCCTGTATTCAAGGCTGATTTTGGGGCCAAAATGGTCTGACCAGCTACATGGATTATACTGCAAATTGGGGACATGCTTTAGATAGGTGATGCTATAATGACCTGGCATTTCCTAAAGTTTGTTAACATGAAGTTGATGAGAAAAGCATATTAGAAAAAAAAAAGAAACTTGCTTACTTTCTCTAATCATTGACCAAGAGTACCTGGGATAGATCTTTCCCAGTATTCACACATATACTCGTAAGTTATCAGAATTGAGATCCGGGGAGATCCAGTTTCACATAAACTCTAGGAAGGAACAGCAAATTGGTCCCAGAAGAAAAGCAGCTGTGTACAATGAGCTGAGAATTGCTGGACATGATAAATAATGGAAGTTTTCATAATTGCATAGGCATGAATATTTCATGCGCTTGTTGGGAGACCATAGATAGAGGCTCCCTTTGGGAATCCTTCCCAACCTCTGGCAACATTGTTCTTCCTCTCTTTCTCTCCATCCCCATTACTCAGATATGCCTGGCATCCTACTGCATGATTTGTCAACTTTAATTAGGCAAGAATGGGAGAGGGAGCAGATATCTGTGGGATAAGAACAATCTGAGCTTTATTAAATAATATGAACAAGACTTTTGAGATGAATTAGCATTTATTAGGTAACTTTTCTGTACCAGGCACTACTATACTAGGTAGAAAGGGAGACAAAACTAAAAATGGTTCCCATTCTTGAGTAGATTATATCCTCATCTGAATAAGAGATAAAGAACCTTAGGATAATCTAGCATCATAGGGGTGGTAGGGTGGAGCTGAAAACCTTTCATCTGGACTTCTGCAGTTACACCCAAATTTGTGTGCCCTTATAATTTAAAATAAAAGAGGTAATCTGAGACAGAGCAGTTAAAAGAATTGGCCCAAAGAAATAGGAACTCTAAGAATGTGATTCTCATTAGGTTGTAGTCAACTGGTCCCATGTGAACAACAAAACAATAATATAATAACTTAACGTTTGTATAACATCTTATGATTGGCAAAATTGGAATCTTATCACGAACAAAAAAGTATTTATTGAGTGGTTTCTACGTATGTGCAAAAAACTGGAGATGGGAGTAGAAAAGGAAGACAATCTAAGCTTTCAATAAGCTTATTTTCTAACATGGAAACAACACAGAGAATAGAGCATTGTAATGGTAATGTAAATGGGAAGTTCTTTCCCATCCATTAATAGACCCATGTGATCTGCTTAAGTCACATGGAAGTCTGAGACACATGAGTTTGAGTCACATAAAGCCTATGGTGCCAAACAGGTGGAGCAGGAAGAGTGGAGCAGAGCTGAGAGGAAGTTGGTCAGAGCAGTTAGAGCTGAGGGAAGGAGAGGAAGCAGGCATCAACTGTAAATGTTTGTTTGTGGGAAGGTCCTAGCAGGGGGAAGGCTTGGGGATGTCTGTGCCTCCTGCATTGTTATTGTGCATAGATTTCTTTGTTGCTATGATGGATTTGGCTTTCTGGTATTGGGATTTGACTTTCTGGTGTTTGAATAAATATTTTGATTTTGTCTTCCATGTGGAGTCTGTTATATTTTATGATTCAGAATTATGGCAGCATATTGATAGCTACCATAGGTGCTGTGAATATTATGTTGGTGCTACAAGCATGTGCAAATATTCTCTGTTTTCAATTCAATTATATGTAGAGGTTTGGGGAGCCTATTCATATCCATTGAGTGATGGGGGGACTGCTATTGTGTGATAACAATGTCTTCTGGTTATCTGAGGAGGGGAGAAGGATTGAAGACTCATGAATTCCTAAGCTAAAATCAAATGTTCAGGTGAGGTACTGGGTGGATGACTGATCAGATGAGGGATGACCAATGATGCCCATTGGAAGTACCCTTCGACCCCTTTGGACTCTTCATCTGATTGGTCTGTTTGTCCTACAGCCTCCATTGTGGGGAAGGTCCAAGTAAGTCAGGCTTTCATTCCTCTTCAGACCACATTCCTGATTCTCCTGGACTTTCTCTACAATGCCCCCATAGTGGTTACCATCAGCTCTTCCCTCTTTCCCTTTCTCAGTTCCCTTTTAAGTATTGTGTTGTCTTCTGCTATTAGAATATAAGCTTCTTGAGGCTGGAGCTGTCTTTCTGTTTGTATTTTTATTTCAGTGCTCACCACTGGTGTCTGACACAAAGTAAGTACTTAGAAATAAGTGCTTGTTGATTTGAACTGGCCAAAGATCAACATCGTGACTAGGTTGTTGACCCTGGGAATTGGATTCTGGGGTTGCCATTGGCAGTTGTGTATGCCTCTGAGATGATAGAAGTCAACACCCAGAGGTGAGCCAGTTTTGGATAGTGACTTATTTAGGGATCACTATTTAGAGGCAAGGGGCAGCTAGACCTGGAATCAGCAAGACCTGAGTTCAAATCACTTACTACCTATGTGACCCTTGGCAAGTTTCTTAACCCTGTTTGATTCAGTTTTCTTATCTTTTAAGTGAGCTGGAAAAACAAATTGTGAACTACTCCAGTATCTTCGCCAAGAAAACCACAAATGGGGTCAACAAAGAGTGTTTGAACACTATTGAAACAACTGAACAACAATGACAATTTAGCAACAAGACTGGTGGTCAGAAATTGGCAATTTTTGAAAACCACATGGATAGGTGAGAAGATGGAGAGGACACTTTCTCCCTCTCCTGCACTCCTATTATTGCTCAATACAATCTAGACCCAGAAGCGAGTCCTGGTTATTGCCACATACACACAGAAAATCAGAAAATAAAGAGCGAGAGAGGAAAATGAAGAAAAACAAGGGAACAAAGAGAGGCCTGTTATTTATTACATACTTATTATGTATAATTTCATGTGCCCAAAACAGCTCAGAAGTCCTCCTTTTTTTGAAGTCCTCAAACAATGAGAATAATATATTCTCTGTTGATGGATCCTTTTTAGTTTACTAGATAAAAACATACTCATACTACCAAGGAAAAGTAAAAATTAATAAAATGTCCATTTTAGCTAGTATTGAATTTCTGATGATTTCATTGTTAGTCATCAAGCCTCTCACAATTGAAATTTTCATAAGTTGCAAGATCATTTCTATGATGATTGAGTTTATGGTACTTAAGGGTTTTGAGGTGGTTTTTGATGAGTGGTTTTTCTTGCTTGGTTGCCAATGACAAAACCCTCTTCTGAACCTTCCCTTTGTTCTCTCCCCCTCTTCCTTCACAGTTTTCTTTTCTACACCTCTCCTCTATTTCAAAAAGAAATGACATGGACAACCACTTAATTACCTTATGCACACACAGTTTGTATGGAAGAACATAATAAATGGTTTTTTAAGTTGGGTCAAAAACCAATTGCATTGGGTTATAATGGATGGAAATCTCTACAGTTGGAATAAGCTGACCTAAGTCTGAATCTTCTCTTAACTGTGTGACCCTGGGTAATTCACTTGACCTATTTGAGTCTCAATTTTCTCATTTATAAAGTGATAGAATCATAGAATTAAAAGGGATATTGTAGGGGCAGCCAGGTAGCACAGTGAGTAAGAGCACCGGCTCCAGTGTTGGGATGACCTGGATCAAATCCGGGCTCAGATACTCAGCACCACACCCAGAAGTAACTGGCCGTGTAACCTTGAGCAAGTTACTTAACCCCAATTGCTTAAAAAAAAAAAGGGGGATATTGTAAGTCATCCATCCTAACCATCAACTACAGAGGAGTTCCCCTTGCAAGGTACCCAACAATTGATCATCTATTCTAGTTTTTGCTTGAAGACTGAAAGTGAGAGAGAATCCAATACTTTCCATAGAAGCCCAGTCAGGCTTCCTTTACACATCTCTAATTGTTAGGTAAATCTTCTTTATATCAAGGTCTAATTATGCCTTTACAACTTTTACTCATTGCTTCTGCTTATATCCTTCGAGGACAAACAGAAAAACCCAATCTCTCTTCCATGTGACAGACTTTAGCTGAAGCCAGCTAACATGTTCCCCAACCCTCCTTTTTTTGGTTAAATGTTCCTGGTGTCTTCAACCAATCCTTTTAAGGCATGAACTCAAAGCCCATCGCCATCCTGACTGCCCTTATCTTGTTTTGCTAAATTTTGCTGTCATTTCATTTTATTAATGTAAGATTTTTTAAAATAAATTTT
Source organism: Petaurus breviceps papuanus (assembly GCF_028583685.1). NCBI lineage: Eukaryota > Metazoa > Chordata > Mammalia > Diprotodontia > Petauridae > Petaurus > Petaurus breviceps. Next base: position 945,095 of record NW_027185797.1, on the reverse strand, counting down.
TAATAAAAATATGTATGTTTTAAGTGTGGGGAGCAATCATACTGCCTATCTCACTGGGTTGTTGTGAGTAAAACACTTCAAACTTCAAAGTATCCTAGAAATGTGAGTTATTATTCTTTCTTTATAATATAGAAATGAGTGTGGGGAGGATGAGGTTAGGTGGGAGGAGTGTGCGGGGAGGGGGCGGCAGAATATTTCCAGCTTCATTTTGTTCCTCAGCAAATCACAATTACTGGAAGGGAAATGGAAACCCTAGAGCATGGGGACCTGATCATGACTGCCTACACATCACAATTTGAGATCTGCTTGGCAGAGTCCCTTGCTCCCAAACTTCTCAATTTCTCCATTGCAGCTTCATTCTTCAGGGTCCAGAAAACTTTTTTTTCTCTTCAAAATGATCCCTAAGAGGATGCCTCATGGTATAGGGCAGCAGTTCTCAAACATCTTAATTCCAGGCCCCATTTCTATTCTAAAAAATTATTGAGGATGCCAAAAGAGCTTTTATTTATATGAGTTATTTCCATCAATATTTGCCATATTAGAAATAGAACAGATATTTAAAAATATTAATTCATTTAAAATAGCAATGATATGCCTATTACGTGTTAACATAAATGATGTTTTATAAAATAGTTATTTTTTCAAATATAAGTATTTGAAAATAAAGATTTCCCCAATATAAACATGTATATTCTCCAAAACAAAATGAATGAGAAATGCCATTGTTTTATATTGTTTTGCACATGTAAATTGTAAAAATTTTTGACTTTTTTCCTTCTTCCCTTCCCTTCCCTCCCCTTCCCTCCCCT